>NC_073302.1:102767504-102835004 GCF_027595985.1 Sorex araneus
CCCATCCCTTTGACCTGCTTATACATCTCATGACAGGATGACATGCTGGTTCTGAGGCCTGCAGCGTAGCACACGGGCTTTGGACACAGCCAACCTCATCCCCAGCACCCCCTCGGGTCCCCAAATGTGCCAGGAGGGACCCCCGACTCCAGAGCCAGGAGTAAGTAAGCCCTGAGCACCGCTGGGCGCAACCCCCGAACAAAGACAAAGCAAAACAAGATGGGAATATTGGTGCTGCACTGAGTCCCCCGGGAACCCTGGGGAAGGGGGTTTGCTCTCGAGGGTTTGTTGAAGGCAGGAAGATCTCAACTCGCTTTCCCCCTGGCTCCAGCTTCCCTGCTGTGTCGGACAGCTGGGGCCTTGTGTTGAGCCCCTAGAATTTCTAGCTGACCTCCAAAGGGGAGCCCCCCTCCCTCGGGCACCCGACTTGTCTCCTAATGATATTACGTTAATGCCTTGCGTCTAAGTCCGTGCTCAGGGCGCCAGGTGCAGGGCAGCTTAAGGCCCGGCGGGTGGCCGGGCACTGGCCAGGGGCTAAGCGCGATGACCGAGTGTCTTGAGGACGCGGCTGGGGTCCAGGGTTACAGCTCTTCAGCCTGCCGGGCGGTGGAGACATTGCAGCGGAAACAGAATTCTCCGGCCCAGTGGGTCCCTGAGGAGCTGGGCGGCGGGGGGGGGGTGTCGAAGTATCAACTCCCCTACAGTGAGTCAGACCCCCGGCCACACCCCCTGGCTGACCTGCGGGATGACCGACACGCTGTGTGCGTGGGCCACTTTCGGTGCCACCCCACGGGAAGGCAGCGAGGGGAGCGTGCGGGAGGCAGGAGCGGAGAAGCTGCACTAGCAAGGCCGGGCGGTGTTGGTGGCGGAGTTTATGGGGAGACCCGGGTGTGTGCAGACAGTCTGACTGTGTTACTCCGCCGTGTGGTTCCCAGCGGGTTGGCCAGGTGAAAATGCCAGACTCAGAGAACGAAGTGTCGAAGGCAGGGATGGAGGGGGCAGGGGCGGCACGAATGTCCGTTTGTGTGGGTGGCCTCTGTTTCGTGTCCTACATTATCCGTTTGGTTTGTTCGGGGGTCACACCGTGGTGCTCAGGGAGCACTCCTGGTAGTTTTTAGTAGACCATATTCGTGCCAGGGGTCAAGTCAGGGCCGGCCGTGCACAAGGCAGACGCCTAACCACCCGGGGTAGCTCTCTACACCCAGTCACGTCTGTGAATTGTTTTTTTTTTCTTTTTGAGTCTGGACTGGAGGCATAGCACAGCGGGTAGGGCATTTGCCTTACACACGGCTGACTCAGGTTCGATTCCTCCGTCCCTCTCGGAGAGCCCGGCAAGCTACTGAGAGTATCCCGCCCACACGGCAGAGCCTGGCAAGCTCCCTGGGGTGTATTGGATATGCCAAAACCAGTAACAAGTCTCACAATGGAGATGTTTCTGGTGCCCACTCGAGCAAAATCGATGAAGAATGGGACGACAGTGCTACAGTGCTTCTTTTCGAGTCACACCCAACAATGCACAGGGGTTACTCCTGGCTCTGCTCTCAGGAATTACTCCTGGCAGTGCTCACGGGACCATGGGATGCTGGGAATCGAACCCGGGTTGGCGGCGTGCAAGGCAAACGCCCTCCCCGCTGTGCTATGGCTCCAGCCCCATAGTCGCATCTTTGAAACAGTGTTTCTATTTGGGGACTGGAGAGACAGTGCAGCAGGCAGACGGCCCTGCATGCGTGCATGCGTGCGGCCAGCCCAGGTTTGACCTCTGGCACCTCACGTGCTCCCTTGAGCCCTGCCCTGGGCGATGCTCAGGGGCTGCTCCCTGCTGTGCTCGGGAGACCCCACGCCACTGGGGCTCGAACTCGGCGCTCCTGAGTGCAAAGCCCATGCTCTGGCCGGATGGACCATCTCCACAGCCCCCAGGACCACTGCGTTCTCCCCTTTAGCTCTTCCGCCCTCACCCCTGCACGTGCAGCCTGTTATATCAGGGCCCCGGTGGTGGCGTGCAGCAGGGGGTCTGGCCTGAGGTGGCCACGGGGGCTCTGTTACCTTCAGTGGGCGGCAGAGGAGGGAGGGAGCTGGTGGACGGCAGCCAGGCGTCCCCTTGAGAACACCCAGCTGTTGGTGCCCTCGGGCACGGTTTCCCTGAGCGCAGGGCCCTCCCGGGAAGGTGGGACCATCCAGAGAGCAAGTTTGCAGCCTGTGTTCAAACGTTAAGGGCTGCCCAAACGTTGCTTGCCTTTAATCCGGAAATACCACTTCTAAGGGAGGGAAGGACACACACACACACACACACACACACATACACGTGCACTCGCATTCATAACTTACAGGCATGGACAGAGTCTTTTTTGGCCTGTAGGTTTTACTCACAACAGGAGGAACAGGAGTGGTTGTCAGTCCCCAGCAGAAAGACTCCCAGACAAAGGGGGTTCTGGGGACTGGAGCCATAGCACAGCGGGGAGGGTGTTTGCCCTGCATGTGGCCAACCCAGGTTCGATTCTCAGCATCCCATAGGGTCCCTCGAGCAGCGCCAGGGGTAATTCCTGAGTGCATGAGTCAGGAGTAACCCCTGTGCATTGCTGGGTGTGACCCAAAAAGGAAAGAAAGAAAGAAAGAAAGAAAGAAAGAAAGAAAGAAAGAAAGAAAGAAAGAAAGAAAGAAAGAAAGAAAGAAAGAAAGAAAGAAAGAGAGAGAGAGAGAAAGAAAGAGAAAGAAAGAAAGAAAGAAAGAGAAAGAGAGAAAGAGAGAGAGAAAGAGAGAGAGAGAAAGAAAGAGAAAGAAAGAAAGAAAGAAAGAAAGAAAGAAAGAAAGAAGGAAAGAAAGAAGGGAAGGAAGGAAGAAGGGAAGGAAGAAGGGAAGGAAGGAAGGAAGAGTTCTGGCCTTCTGTGGACTAGGATATGCCATGATAGTGGAAATTTTGTTAGAGAAGTATGTTTATTGATGTAAAAAGCTATATGTTCCTGACCCAAATAGATAGCAGGTAATCCTATTTTGGTGTAAAGAGAATTGTTTGTGTGTTGGGCACTTGTTTTTTGGGGTGCTGGGCATTCCCAGCAGTGCTCAGGAGTCACTCCTGGCTCTGAGCTAAGGAATTACTCCTGGAGATGCTCTGGGGACTGTATGGGATGCCAGGGTCTGAACCCGGGGCTGCTGTGTGCAAGGCCAGTGCCCTGCCCGCTGGACTCTCCTCCCGTCCCACATGTTGGTGGGGCTGAGCCCCCCGCGCCCTCCCTTTACTCTGCTGATATAATCCAGGACATTTGTAGAATTCTGATGCTACCTCTCACTCCTGCAGGGAATGAGGTTTTTGTTTAAGGCTTTCTTCAAAACACCACAATTCTGGCTGGACTGGAAATTTCCCCCTCTCTAGTCATGGCTTTTTTTTTTTTTTCTGTATTAAAAATGAACTCGCAGTTACATAAAGAAGGAAGTGTCAAAAAAGAAAAAAAAAAAAGGAAGCGTCTCCGTGGTGTTTAACTGGCCTTCCCTGCAAGTCGGGAAATTGTCGATAATTTGAGAACTGCGGCAGGTGCTACCGGAGCTCAGCGGGTGGAACCCCGCATCTTCCGGCCTGTGGGTGCTGGCGAGCGCGCTGGACCCCATCCCGGAGAGCCCAGAGAGCCCGCAGGCCTGGCTGCTGCGCTCAGAGGGGAGCGTGAGAGACGCCCCCGTGGCACACCCAGCGCCTGTCTCAGCGCCGCCCAGGGGACACTGCAGGTGGCCTTGACGTGCGTCCCGGCGGTGGGAGCGGATGTCGCTGCGGGGGACGCCCAGCGGCCCAGGTGTTCTCCCGAGCTCCCGCAGTTTGAGTATTTGTGAGTTACCCTTGGGCCAGGCCTGCCGGGAGCCTCGTGTGTCACTAACGGGCTCCTCATGCCCTCCCTGGCCCT
Source organism: Sorex araneus (assembly GCF_027595985.1). NCBI lineage: Eukaryota > Metazoa > Chordata > Mammalia > Eulipotyphla > Soricidae > Sorex > Sorex araneus. The sequence goes on from NC_073302.1 coordinate 102,771,392, forward strand.
GGGGACGCTGCTTAGGGTGCCACAGGCCCCGAGGGAGCCCCTCCGCCACATGGCGGGTGTCAGCCAGCTAGCGTCGCCGGCCTTTATCCTGCGATCCAGCTCCTGGGCGGGGCGGAGCCTTCGTGTATCCGATCTGTGTATTTGAGAAGGTGGGTTTTTCCTTCCGGTGCGACCCGGCGTCTTAGCTGAGGCCGTCTGCAGGACACGCTGCCCAGAAGGCTGGCCAGCTGAAGCGACTTTGGTTCTGGGGCACCGGGTGCCGACGCGGCCGGCTTCTCGCTGTGCTCCCACTGGCGGAAGGAGGGACCCCCTAGGGGTCTCTCTTCGGGGGTTGTGTGGGGCTTCACAGCCCATGCCCAGGGATTATTCCTGCCTGCACAGGAGCCACAGTGCAGGGCCCGGTTCAAACTGGGCTCAGCCCCTGCAAGTCTGCCGTCCTGGGTTCTCATCCATGGGGCCACCGATCCCGTTCCTGAGGACCCCACACTCTTTTATTTATTTTTTTTTAAATTCCAGCTGGAGCAGTGAGACCCACCTAGGCAGGCTCTTTGAGCCCCTTTTATTTTATTTTTTTTTAAATTTTATTATTATTATTTTTTAACAGCGGGTAGGGCATTTGCCTTGCATGTGGCTGACCCAGGTTCGATTCCTCCGTCCCTCTCGGAGAACCCGGCAAGCTACCGAGAGTATCCCGCCCACACGGCAGAGCCTGGCAAGCTCCCTGTGGCATATTCGATATGCAAAAAACAGTAACAACAAGTCTCACCATGGAGACGTTACTGGTGCCCGCCGGAGCAATGAGGTACAGTTACAGACTTGCAAAGTTTCATGCTTACATTTCAGTTATACAATGATGCAGCCCACCCCGCCTCTGCGGCAGGGCATACCCTTTTGCTCTCTCTCTCCTTTTGGGTGTTGTGGTTTGAGTAGAGGTACTAAGTGGCCGTCCTGTTCGGTCTCTAGTCAGCTTTCAGCCCACAGCTCCCGTCCCGAGCAGGCCCTCCAAGCACCCTTTCCTTGGTGGTCCTGTCTCTATCTCAGCTGCCATTTCCCCCAGCATGTGAGGTGGCTTCCAAGCCGTGGAGCAGCCCTCCTGAGGACCCCACGCTCTTGACCCCATCCCTTTACAAACGCACTTCCTCTGCGTACCTCAGGTGGGCGATGGGGTTTCACCCAGCGAGTGTGGGTCGGGCACGGGGACACGGGTGTCCCCCCCACCCCGGCACAGCTGGGGGCGCCCGGGGATGGCCACTCAGAGCTCCTGCGACTTCGACCTCTGCAGGGACAGAAGGCGACACAGCCTGTTCAGTGTGAGTGTCTGTATGTGAGTGTAAGTGTGTGAGTGTGTGTGTGTATGTGAGTGTAAGTGTGTGTATGTGAGTGTGTGTATGTGAATGTGAGTGAGTCCTGAGCACTGAGGCGGGAGCGAGCCCTGAGCATCACCGGCTGAGGCTCCAGCCCCAGAAACGAATGTCTCTAAAAGGGCGCTGAGAACCGGGACCCGGGGCCGCCCGCCTCTCATCAGCGCCCCCTTCCTTTGCAGACCGGCCTCATCGTCGCCTGCTCCCACGGCTTCGTGGACGCGGTGGTGGCCCTGGCAGAGTGCCCCCACATCGACGTTAACTGGCAGGACAGCGAGGGCAACACGGCACTGATCACGGCGGCGCAGGCTGGTAAGACCCGCCCCGGGGAGTGAGTTTGAGAGGCGCGTGGGCACGTGCGCGCACGGTCTCCTCGTGCCTGTGGGGGCCCCGCGTGTCCCCCTCGTGCAGACTGAGATGGAGACTCGCCAACTCTGGATTGGGCACTTCTGGAAGAGTGTTACCTGAGCTCACAGCGGGTGTTGGGGGGCTGGGGAGGAAGGGTACTGGTTTGCCCCTGGAGGTGACAGCAGCCCCTGCAGGTCAGGAAGGCGGGGCCGGCCAGGGCTGGAGCACAGGCTCCCTCTGCACGAGGTGCCACCTGGTCCCCGAGCACTGCCTCCTGGGAGCTGTGCCTCCAAACTGGAAAAAATAAATAAAAAGAAAGCTGGGGGCTGCGGGTGGGGCCAGGGCTGGCCCCGCTTCCCCGGGAGGTGTCTGGGGTTGGTTAGTTTGCTCAAATGTTTCTACGACAGTTACAGTGCTCCGGTGTCTGGCACCCCGCCACCAAGGAGCCCGCCCCTCCTGCCCTGTCCCTGTCCCCTCCCGTCCCACCTTCCTCCCTGCCACCCACATGTGGTGCCTGTCTTCCCTCCCTGAGCACTGCCGTGGGATCCAGACCCTTCACGCGTGTTCCCGTTACTCCCAGTCAAGGTCTTTGCTCCCCTCCATCTCCGCCCCCCCTGCCTGGCGCCATCCGGTCTGTGTTCCGGTACCCGAGGCGTGTGGCCAGCTGATCTCTCTGTTCCGCGGACGAGTGTGGTCAGCCTCCTGTGCTGACCTTCCCACCTCTGGCTCATTCTGATCGCGCGATGCCCCCGGATCCCAGTTCTACAGACTGGGTTTAGTCTCCACATCCAGGGTGATCTTTGGACCCGGGGGGGCACGCGGGAAGCACGGCCAGTCCTTGCACAGCTGCTCTCCCGGGAAGCCTGCGGGGGGCCAGGCTTGGAACTGGCCCTTTCCAGCATTCCAGGAGCACGGCCGTGTGGTCACTCAGCCAAGAGGAGGCCCTGGCCGAGCTAGGGAAAGACGCTGTTTGTTCATCAGGGGCCCGCAGGCGCACCCGCTGCTGTGGGGAGGTTGTTGATACATAGTCTCGGGATGGGGGCTGGACAGGACGCCCCAAGCCTCAGTGGGTAGGGCTACACTGCACGGGGATAGGACAGCAGTGTGGGCGGGGCTACACGCTGCACGGGGATTGGACAGCAGTGTGGGCAGGGCTACACTGCAGGGGGATTAGACAGCAATGTGGGCGGGGCTGCACACTGCACAGGGATAGGACAGCAGTGTGGGCGGGGCTACACGCTGCACGGGGATAGGACAAAAGTGTGGGCGGGGTTTCACGCTGCAGGGCATTGGACAGCAGTGTGGGCTGGGCTACACACTGCATGGGGATAGGACACCAGTGTTGGCGGGGCTACGAGCTGCACGGGGATTGGACAGCAGCATGGGCGGGGCTACACGTTGCACAGGGCTGGCCACCAGTGTGGGCAGGCCTACACGCTGTACGGGGATTGGATATCCGTGTGGGCGGGGCTACACGCTGCACGGGGATTGGATATCCGTGTGGGCGGGATACACGCTGCATGGGGATTGGACAGCAGTGTAGGCGGGGCTGTACTGCAACGGGGGTAGCGGTGTGGACAGCCTACACTGCACAGGGATTGAACAGCAGTGTGAGCGGGGCCGCACTGCACGGGGGTTAGGCCACGGGCAAGGCAAGTGCCCTAACTCACTGTCCTGTCTCTCAGGCCTGCGGCCAGAGCCTCAGGAAACAGTTCACCCAGCGGTGATTTCTGTTCCCTGGCTGGGGTGCTGTTGTCTGTGCCCCGTGAACTGCACGCTCACCTACACCCTCAGCCCTGACCGCGGGCACCCTGGCTCCCGGAAGAACTGGGTACAAACCTTGGGGTAGCAAGCAGCTGGTGTCTGGGTGTGTGCCAGGCCTGAGCAGATGTGCTCAGAAGGGAAAACTGAGGACTGGATGGGGCGATTGTTGGCAGCGGCTGAGTCAGGGTGGAGCGCCCCTGGGTCGGAGTTAGGGTGTCTGGGGACCCTTTACCCCTTCTGTCCTGCTCCAACCTGACCCACTCCAGGACATCGGGACCTCCGGTGGGTGGGAAGCAGGGCCGAGGAGGGGTGGCAAGGCAGCAGTGAGGGATCTGGGAGGGTGGGAAGGCAGAGGAGGTGCCTTAGGCTCAGCCTGCTCGGGAGCCCCCGCTCGGAGTTCCCCCGCGTGCTGGGCGTGTTCCAGCCCACTCCCCGGGTGCTGCTCCCCGCCCCTGCTCCCCGCTGCAGCCTGTGATCTGGGCTCACCCTGGGGCTTCGCGAACGGGGGACACACCCTCGCTTCAGTCAGAGGCTCGTGGGAAGCTGCCGATTCAGGTCTGGTCCTGTGCAGCGCCTCCCTGCATGACAGGGAAGCTTCTGGAAGGAGAATGCCGGCCCCCTCGGAGTCTGAGTGGTCCGAAGCTATTGGAAACTGCTGCGGGTTTCGGTTCCTGCTTGTCCGAGGCGCTGGGCAGGTGGGGACATGGGGTGGGCTGGGGGGGCAGTCCTGGGCGTCAGACTCGCGTCTGCCAGCAGTCCGGGAGTGAGGAGCAGCCTGGTGTTCTCAAACAGGGCGTCACCCACGGAGTGTTCTCAAACAGGGTGTCATCTGTAGGGTAGCATTGGTTCGTCCTTTCTGCCTTGCACAGGGAGCTTAGGTTTATTGGGTTACTCTTGTCACAGTGCTCCCAGTCCTCTGTGTTTATCTGTAACCTCTTTCTTTTTGCTCTGCTTCCCCAACCGGTCAAGCACCTTTATCTCCGTATCAGACTCTGTTAACTTGTAAACATTGCTTTTCTCTTCTCCTTATGTCCTTCGCATCGTTAATTCAGAGCAATGTCCTTTTTGTATGGACACAGTACGAGATGCATTAAGTTTGTCGGGTGGCTCTCCTGGGGGCATCTCCCTATAGATCTCAGACTACAGTGTTTAGACCAGATTAATCTTTCCTAACCCTAGCAGGGTCCTAATCCACTCATTACTTTTTGGATCATGACAGAATTTGTCCATAACCATCCTCTTAACTTATAGTTAAGTATTATGGCACTTGACCTGGCTCATTTCGATGCCAGGGTAGCTCACAGCTTGCCCTGGGTCCATCCAGCCCCTCATCGGGACCCTGCTTTGAGGGTGCTAGGAACTAAGGGCAACTGAGGCTTTAGTTGAGAGAACAGATGCCCAGGAGTGATTATTGTTCTGAGTCAATTAACTCCCAAGTTATGAAAGCATAGAATTAACGGTCTTCCTGTGTCCATACAAAAAGGACATTGCTCTGAACTAACGATGCAAAGGACGTAAGGAGAAGAGAAAAGCAGTATTTACAAGTTAACAGAGACTGATATGGAGATAAAGGTGATTGACCAGTTGGGGAAGCAAAGCACCAAGAAAGAGGTTACAGATACACACAGAGGAATAGGAGCACTGTGATGGGAGTAACCCAATAAACCAAAGCTCCCAGTGACAAGGCAGGAAGGACAGACCGATGTTCTCCTACAGTCACCTGCTCTCCTGCTGGGTGCGGGCTGGGACTCCCTCTGCGGCTTGTCCTTGGAGAGCGGGCAGCGCTGACCCTGAATGGTCCCCAGGGCCCTGGACGCTGGCAGCTGACGCCACCCCCCACCTCCGCTGGTAAAATGGGCTTGAGGTGAGCCTGCAGAATGCTGCCGCGCCCGGGATGGGCCTAGTGCTCCTATCCTCGGCAAAGCTGCTTGGGTCCTGCATCTTCCCTGCAGCCTGGAAACGTCCTTCCTTGCATTCATTCATGTCATGGGCTGGGGGGGGGTGGCGGGGGGGCTGAGCTGGCACCAGCTTGGCGGTGATTCAAGTCAGGGGACGCGGGGCAGGGGGCGGGGGCCCTGGGCACATGGGGGACGGGGCTGCCCCCCTCCGTCCTTGTGGGAGGGTCTGCTTTGTTTCCCCGCCTCCTTTTGCTCTCTGCCCGGCAGGCAGCCTGATTAACACCTGACTGCACCGTGCTTTGGGGTTTCTGAAATGTTTCTCCTTCGCTTGGTTTTGCCGCTTTCGTTATTAAGGACCTGGGAGTCTCTGGCCCTTGTCATTTTGGTGTTGTGGTGACTGTTTTGTGAGCTCATGTTTCACAGCTTTGCTGCTTGGCCCAAGCCGAACCACCCGCTGTACAAATAACTCAGACCTGCCCTCAGCCTCCTCCATCAGACACCTGCCCCCAGCCTCCTCCATCAGACACCTGCCCCCAGCCTCCTCCATCAGACACCTGCCCCCAGCCTCCTCCATCAGACACCTGTCCCCAGCCTCTTCCATCAGACACCTGCTCCCAGCCTCCTCCATCAGACAGCTATCCCCAGCCTCCTCCATCAGACACCTGTCCCCAGCCTCCTCCATCAGACACCTGTCCCCAGCCTCCTCCATCAGATACCTGTCTCCAGCCTCCTCCCTCAGACACCTGCCTCCAGCCTCCTCCACACGCCATCTTCCTCCTGCTCACTTCTCTGCATTTCTTCCTCCTGGATGAGCCGGGTTCTCTCCTGCATCTATGGTGGGATTCAGCCTTTCCAAAGCCAACAGTTCCCTCTACTGGGTTTGTTTGGAAAATGAGGACCTGGTGTCAGCCCAGCTAAGGCTTTAGACTCAAAGACTGTATGGTTTACATTTACTTTATTTTTCAAAAAGTCTGTTTTTTAGAGTAGAGCTTGTCACCTTTCCATGGCAAGAGGCATACGTGAAGATTTGAACCCACAACTGGCACTCAGTCCAATGCTGAATCCGTCTTTTCTTTTTTTAAAAATAATCACTGTATCACTGTCATCCCATTGTTCTTCGATTTACATGAGTGGGCACCAGTAACATCTCTATTACACTCAGCCCTGAGATTTTAGCAGCCTCTCCTTACTCGTCTTTCCCAACGATTGGAGGCTCTTTCAGGGTCAGGAGAATGAGACCTATCATTACTGTTTTTGGCATGTCGAATACACCACAGGTAGCTTGCCAGGCTCTGCCGTGCAGGCGGGATACTCTCGGTAGCTTGCCGGGCTCTCCGAGAGGGATGTATATATCATAAATGGTATGTATAAAACAATCAGTAATTTTTTAAAAAGTTTTATTAAAATTTTTTTTAATCACAAGATCGTGATTTACCAAGTTGTTCCTACCACAGTCGCTTTAGGCACTCAGTGTCCCAACACCACCCCACCCCCAGTGTCCCCTTCCCTCCAACCATGCCCCCGCCCCCACCCGGCAGCCTGCCCCCTTGACGGCACACTGAATCTACTCCACATTGCTGCTACGACGCAGAGGCAGCTGGAGTTCCCGCAGCTCAGGCCGACGGTGCTGATGTGTGAGCACTGTCCTGTCATTGTCTGAGCGTCTGCTGTGTCGGGCGGTGCTGCTGGGCCTCCTGTGTGTCGATCAGGCTCCTGGGGTCGGTCCTGCCTGCAGCTTCCCTGCCGCACTCCTGCTGTCCTGCTGGCTGGCCGCACTAGGACACCTCGGGCCGTTGTGGCCCGGTGGGCCAGGGGCTGTGGGCCTGGGGCACTGTGGGGGCTTGGGCCAGGGGCTGTGGGCCTGGGGCACTGTGGGGGCTTGGGCCAGGGGCTGTGGGCCTGGGGCACTGTGGGGGCTTGGAGCCTGACGAGGTTCAGTAGCGGAGCTGCAGCTCCTGGGCCAGGGGGTGCTGGTGAGGCTGCGGGCGGCGGGGTCTTCAGGCGGAAAGGGGACCTGCCCGTCCCTATCCCGAGAAGGCCCCGGGGTTCTCAGCCCGGCCAGCCCACCTGGGAAGATTCTGAGGTGTCCCTGACTCGGAGACTCGGTGCTGGCCTGTTTCTCTGCTGGCAGACAGAGGTTGGACAAAGGCTGCGGGTCTCAGGGGGGAGGGGATTTGGCCCACCCAGATGCTTGGCCTGTGGGCTGGTTCCCGCCTGGGCAGTTGAGCTGCTGATCGTTCTGTCGGGATTAGATGTGTCTCTGGGCTGGCTCTCTATTGGAGGCTGTTGGCTTTGGCTCTCCCCAGTAGCTAATTGTGACCAGTGAATGAATGAGTTCGAGTCCCCCAATAGTTAATTGTGACGAGTGAATGAATGAGTTCAGGTCCCCCCAGTAGTTAATTGTGATGAGTGAATGAATGAGTTTGGGTCCCTCAGTAGCTAATTGTGATGAGTGAATGAATGAGTTCGGGTCTCCCAGTAGCTAATTGTAACGAGTGAATGAATTAGTTCGGGTCCCCAGGTAGCTAATTGTGATGAGTGAATGAATGAGTTCGGGTCTCCCAGTAGCTAATTGTGACAAGTGAATGAATGAGTTCAGGTCTCCCAGTAGCTAATTGTGATGAGTGAATGAATGAGTTTGGGTCTCCCAGTAGCTAATTGTAACGAATGAATGAATGAGTTCGGGTCTCCCAGTCTAATTGTGACCAGTGAATGAATGAGTTCCAGTCTCCCCAGTAGCTAATTGTAACGAATGAATGAATGAGTTCGAGTCTCCCCAGTAGCTAATTGTAACGAGTGAATGAATGGGTTCGGGTCTCCCAGTAGCTAATTGTGACGAGTGAATGAATGAGTTAGAGTCTCCCCAGTAGCTAATTGTGACGAGTGAATGAATGAGTTCGAGTCTCCCCAGTAGCTAATTGTGACGAGTGAATGAATGAGTTCTTGGGATTGACCTGTCCTGGCATGTCCAACCACTGTTGCTTTCAGAAACAAGTTTGGGTACCTTGACTGCACAAGCGTTGCAGAAGAGTGTTTGGGGCTGGAGCGTGGCATGGCAGGGAGGGCGTACCCGCCTTGCACGTGGCCAACCCAAGTTTGGTTCCAGGTTCCCCAGACGGTCCCCCAGGCAGCGAGGCATGACCAGGGTGAGCACAGCCCAGTGTGCCCCCCCAACCAAACCCGCCTACCCCCCTAAAAAAAGAACAAGAAAAAAACGTTTTCATGAATGAATTGATTTTTTTTCTTTTGGGGCCAGAGTGCTAATCCAGCGGGTAGGGTGTGGGGTGCACGCCGCGCAGGTGGCCGGCCAGGTTTGATCCCCAGCACCCCAGATGGCCCCCTGAGCTTGCCAGGAGTGACCCCTGGGTGCAGAGCCAGGAGTGAGCACTGAGCAGAGCCAGGTGTGGCCCCACAGGAAGCAAAACACATTTTTCTTTTGAGTCTGAGGTTGTGGGGGTCGCCTGGCGGCTGAGAGGGTCTTTCGGAGGGAGGGGTGGGGATTCCTCATCCTTCCCCCGGCCGGGCTGCACGGAGGGGCCGGCTCATGAGGGGGCTGGCAGCCAGGTGTGTCCCTCCACAGCCCCCCCCACCCCCCGTGGAACTTGCACATCGTGGCTTAGGAGCCGTTGGGGGTCATGACCAGGGGAGAGCTTGCACTGAACAGTCTGGCCCCTCAAGCAACTGGGTGCAAAGGAGAAGCAGAAGATGCTAGAATATGAGCATGTGCAAAGGCCCCTGGGCAGGAGAGCGGGGCCCAGGGCGCGTTACCCGGGGCGTTGAGGGGTGTTCGCGCTCCTGGCTCATGGCAGCGTTATCCCAAGAGCCTAGACGTGGCAATCCCCGTGGCTCAGGCACCAGCGGCCCGTGTGAGGAGTGTGGGGTCTGTCCGTGGGGGTTCCTGCCCCGCTGTGGGAAACAGTGAAGTCGCCCGTGGGGACAACACGGAGAGGACCGAGGTGGCGACTGTGCTCAGTGAGGCCAGCAGGAAGTGAAACCGCGGGTTTCACCCATGCGGAACATGAGCAACAACATGAGCCAGTGGCCCAAGACACCATCCCGCCACCCCCCCCCCCCGACCGTGGAAACCACGGGGGTCTCGCAGGGCCCTGGGCCTCGGTGGAGAGTGTGTCACCAGAAGGCCTGGGGCAGCGTGACGGTCGGCTGTGCCGGTCCCTTGAGAGCTGCGGGGATGTGCTGATGAAGCTGACGAGGCTTACACCCCGGGATATGGTCCCCTGAGCACCGCCGGGGGTAATTCCTGAGTGCAGAGCCAGGAGGAACCCCTGTGCACTGCCAGGTGTGACCCAAAAAGCCAAAAAGAAAGTTTCTTGGTCGGGCAGCAGCCGGCGCTCCGGACCTGCCGGTCATCAGAAGGACACTGCGGCCAGGGGATGGCCGACGGGCTCTGGGAAAGGGGCGCCTGCTTCCTTCCTTCCTTCCTTCCTTCCTTCCTTCCTTCCTTCCTTCCTTCCTTCTTTCTTTCTTTCTTTCTTTCTTTCTTTCTTTCTTTCTTTCTTTCTTTCTTTCTTTCTTTCTTTCTCTCTTTCTTTCTTTCTTCTCTATTTCCTTCTTTCTTCCTCCTTCCTTCCTTCCTTCCTTCCTTCCTTCCTTCCTCCTTCCTTCCTTCCTTCCTCCTTCCTTCCTTCCTTCCTTTCTCCCTCCCTCCCTTCCTTCCTCCCTCCCTCCCTCCCTTCTTCCTTCCTTTCTTTCTTTCTTTCTTCCTTATTTCTTCTCTATTTCCTCCCTCCCTCCCTCCCTCCCTTCCTCCCTCCCTCCCTCCTTTCTTTCTTTCTTTCTTTCTTTCTTTCTTTCTTTCTTTCTTTCTTTCTTTCTTTCTTTCTTTCTTTCTTTCTTTCTTTCTTTCTTTCTTTCTTTCTTTCCTTCTTTTCTATCCCACACCCAGCGATACACAGGGGTTCTTCCTGCCTTTGCACTCAGGAATCACTCCTAGCGGCGCTCAGGGGACCGTGTGGGATGCCGGGCATCGAGCCCGGGTCAGCCACATGCAAGGCAAAAGTCCTCCCCGCAGTCCTATTGCTCCAGCCCCAAGAGGCCACTCTCTCAAGCGCGGGTGGGCACTGGAGCAAGCCCTTGGCCCCCCTGTGGCCTGGCCCTGTCTCTGCAGACCCAGGGTCTGGGGGGGGGCTCTGGCCGGTCCTCACCTTCCCCCGCAGGCTGAACCTGGCACGGACCAGCCCAGCCTGGATGGTTTTTAATTTCTCCTTCCCTGGGGCCGACTCAGGGGCTCTCACACGGCCCCCCGGTGACCCCTCGGGCGTCCCAGACCAGGGCCCGACCAGGCCGACTGCGGCAGGAAATGGCGGGAGTCCCGTGTGCGGGCAGTGAGGGGCGGCGAGCTGGGCCGAGGGCGAGGGGCATCAGGGAAGCGGGCAGCAGGGCCACGTCTCCCCGCAGACAGGCCCCCAGGACCCAGCCGGGCCAGGGAGCGGGAGGCGGGAACCTGGGACGGCCACGGCCGAGAAGCCCAGCTGGTAGCTCGGGCCGGGCCACTGGGCAGGAGAGCTCGGCTCAGGTGCTGGCGACCTCCCGCCTTCCCGGGCCCAGGGGGTAGAAGAGGCCTGGGGCGGCTCAGACTCCTCAGGGGGCCCAGGGCCCGGCGGCCGGCTCGTGTGGAGCTGCTTGTGCTCAGCTACCTTTGGCTCTTTGACAGGGTGGCCCAGTGGGTGGCGCTCTGCTCTCTTGGGGCAACTGGGCAGGGTGGCCCAGTGGGTGGGGCTCTGCTCTCAAGGGAAGGTAGGCAGGGTGGCCCAGTGGGTGGGGCTCTGCTCTCCCGGGGAGCTGGGCAGGGAGCCATCTCGCAGGCCCTGGCTTTTGCCCGGAGGGCCTGACCCTCCTCTAAGCCTGACGCCCTCACAGGGCTATCGGCAGGCGACTCTGTCACCACCCCGGGTGCCCGGGGCTTACTCCTGGCTCTGCATGCAGGGATCGGCCGGGCAGGTTTGGGGCTGGAGCCTCCAGCCCGGAGGGGCGTCGGGCGGGTGGGCAGCAGCCAGGGTTCGTGCGGCCCGAGTGTGGCTGAGCAGTGGCCCACCGGTGCCTGTCCGTGCCGGGTGTGTGGCAGGGCTGCGGAGAGACGCCTGCCGGCCCTGCCCCCGGCTCCCCCTGCTGACGCAGAGTCTCTGCGCTCCCTCCTGGTCCTGAGCCTGGCGCTGCCCTGCCTGAGCACTGTGTCGCGGGTCTAGGAGAACTTCACTTTTACGGGACGTTCATTCTTTTTGGGTCACACCCGGCGATGCTCAGGGGTTATTCCTGGCTCTGCACTCAGGAGTGACTCCTGGTGCTCAGGGGACCATATGGGATGCTGGGAATCGAACCCGGGTTGGCCGTGTGCAAGGCAAACACCCTCCCCGCTGTGCTCTCGCTCCAGCCCCAGGACGTTCATTCTTTCCCTGTTGGGTTTTTAGGTCACCCTGGCGTGCCTTAGGGGATACTCCTGGCTCTGTGCTCAGGGGTCCCTCCCGGAGGTGCATCTCAGGGAAGCATGGGGTTGCCGGGGCTTGAACCCGGGACTCCACATGCAGAGCATGGCCAGCCCCTTGGGCCGTCTCTCTGGCCTCCTGCACCAGAGCAGCAGCGTCCGAGGAAGGGGAGACTGGAGAGAGAAACTGGGGGGTGGGCAGGGAGGTGGGAGGGTGAGATCTTAGGGTCCTCCCAGAAAGAGAATGTTTTGGAGAGATGGAAGAGCCTCGCTCTCAGCTGACCCCCGTTTAGTGCGGCCTGAGCCCGATGAGTGGGGGGGGAGAGGGAGGGAGAGAGGGAGAGAGAGGGAGAGAGAGATGGAGAGAGGGAGAGAGAGGAGGGAGAGAGAGAAGGAGAAAAAGACGGAGAGAGAGAGGGGGAGAGAGAGGGAGAGAAAGAGGGAGAAAGAGGGAGACAGGGGGAGAGGGAGAGAAGGAGAGAAAGACAGAGAGAGGGAGAGAGACAGAGAGGGGCAGAGGGAGAGAAAGGGAGAGAAAGAGGGAGACAGGGAGGAGAGAGAGGGAGAGAGGGGGGAGAGAGAGAGGGAGAGAGGGAGAGGGAGTGAGGGGAAGAGAGGGAGGGAGAGGGAGAGGGGGAGAAACAGAGGGGGAGAGAGAGAGGGAGAAAGAGGGAGAGAGAAAAGGAGAGAGAAAGGGAGAGGGGAGAGAGGAGGGGAGAGAGGGAGAGAGAGAGAGAGAGAGAGGGGGAGGGGGAGAGGGAGAGAGAGAGGGGGAGAGAGGGAGGGAGAGGGAGGGAGGGGGAGGGAGGGGGAGAGGAGAGGTAGAGAGGGGGAGAGAGGGGGGAGAGGAAGTGAGGGGAAGAGAGGGAGGGAGAGGGGGAGAGGGGGGAGAGGGAGGGAGGGGGAGAGGGGGAGAGAGCGGGGAGAGAGGGAGAGGGGAGTCCAGAGTTGGCCACTTGCCTTACGCCAGCCGCAGTTCAAACCCCTGCGCTACCCGGCCCCCAGCCCTCTGGGCGTCTCTCTGGGGCGTTGCTCCGAGGGAGGGAACAGAGGACTGGGAGGAAGGCCCGGCCTGGTGCTCATACACGCAGCATCCCGGGTGTCAGCCCCAGACCGCCTCACCCCTGGGCACTGCCGGGAGTGATTTTGAGCACCGCCAGCGGCCAACCCCAAAGCCAGACGACGAAGCCCGAGCCCTTGAGCCAGTGGACACGAGTCTCTGGCTCGTGCCGCCCGGAGCCGCCCTTGCCCGTGTCCGGCGGGCCGGGCCATCAGCGCTGAAGGTGCTCCTGCCCCGACAGCCGAGTGCTCCCTCATGTCCCCCTGGCTCGAGCCCGGCCCCGCTCTTCCCGGGGTGAGGAGCTGAGCCCCCTGCGTGCGGGCTGCCCCGGGAGCTTCCCTCGCCCCTGCAGGGGCCTCAAGTGGCCCCGACCACCTTCCTCTGGCCCCGGAGGCCACGTGGCGCAGGGCGCGGGGGTGGGTGGGTGGTCTGGGGCGGGGAGGGGGCGGCGGGGCAGCGCTCAGGGCCAGGCCGGGCCCCTGGCACGCGGGATGCCCGGGCCAGCCCTCAGAGCCAGGGCAGCAGTGGGGGGGCGGGGAAGCAGGTGTTTCCCCTCCCCCCCTCAGGGGCAGGGCTGCAGCGAGGGGAGTCCTGGGGCGAGGGGGAGGATCGCGTGTGTGTGTGTGGGGGGTTTCCCTGGGGCTTTCTGCCCCTCCGTGCAGAGAATGACTTCAGCGCAGGGAAGTCCCGGGCCGTGAAAGCCCCGGCGGGCCGGGAAGCCCGGGAGCACTGTCCCGTGAGAACCCGCCGGGCCCGGCCCGCAGCCCAGAAGCCCGCCGGGAGAGCGCGGACCCCGCAGCGGGGCCGGAAACGGGGCCCGGGGGACCCGGGGGGCTCACGCCTGGCCGGCCAGGCCCTGCCCGCCCGCTGCTCTGCGGGGGAGGGGGGCTTTGGCCTGACTCTGCCCTGCGGCCTGTGACCCAGATGCGGCCACGCGCTCCTGGGACGGGGGCGGCCCCCGCGGATGCGCCTCCCTGGCCGGCGGGGTCTCTGCGGGTGCGGGGCGGGGCAGGAGCGGGCACACGCCCCCCGCTGGGCTCCCCCTCCGGCCCTCAGGTCCTCCCCCACGCAGTCGCCCTGTGGCTCTGCCCGGAACCCGGGACCCTCACCCGTGGGCCCCACTCACTGGGCCCTGGGCGGGGCGCGTGTGTGAGTGTGTGTGAGCGTGTGTGTGCATTGTGTGTGTGCGCGCGCGTGTGAGTGTGTGTGCGCGTGTGGGAGTGTGTGTGTGAGTGTGTGGGAGTGTGTGAGTGTGACTGTGTGTGTGTGTGTGTGTGCGCGTGTGGGAGTGTGTGTGCGCGTGTGGGAGTGTGTGTGTGTGTGTGAGTGTGAGTGTGTGTGTGTGAGTGTGTTTGTGAGTGTGTGTGTGTGTCTGTATGTGGCGGGGACGGCCAGGACCCGGGACGCCCTCTGTCCCCGCGCCCCTGACTGTCTCTCTCGGCAGGGCACGCCACGGTCACCAGCTACCTGCTCAACTACTTCCCCGGCCTGGACCTGGAGCGCAGGAACGTGCTGGGCTTCTCGGCCCTGATGAAGGCCGCCATGCACGGGCGCACCGAGTGTGTGCGCGCGCTCATGCTGGCAGGTATGCCCCCCGCCCCCCATCCCCCCCACCCCCACCCCCACCCCACGGCCCCCTGGCCCGGCAGGAGCAGGAGTGCGGGAGCCCCGGGCAGAGCTCGCCGGCCCTTCGCCCCCTGACCCCCCTCCGGCAGTGCTCGCTGTCCCCCGTCCCCGGTCCCGGGCACGACCCCCCCCCTGCTGAGGTTGCGGCTGTAGCCCCCGGACAATGTCCCCGAGGGCCCGACTGCAGCCTCAGGCCTGGGCCCACAGTGCGTGAGGAGCCCGTGTCCAGGGCGCTGGCCTCCCCTCCCGGGGGTCCGCATGGGGGCACTCCACGGGCGTGCAGGCCCCTCCAGGCCACGCTGTCCCCTGAGCACTGTCGCCTGAGCTCCTGGAGCACAGAGAAATGGCAGCCGTGACCCGGGGCCCCTCAGCGGCCGCTGGGGGCTTCGCTGCGGGACTCAGCCTGCGTCTGCTCCGCCCCACCGCTCTCCCCGGCCTCCTCTTCTACTGCGTGTGTGTTGTGTGTGCTGTATGTGTGTTGGTGTCACATGTATGTGTTGTGTGTTATTTGTGTTGTGTGTTACATGTGTTACATTGTGTGTTAGTGTTATGTATGTTATGTGTGTCGTGTTATGTGTGCTATATGTGTGTTAGTGCTATGTGTGTGTGTTGTGTGTTAGTGTTATATGTGTATGTTAGTGTTATGTGTGTTGTGTTGTGTGTTATGTGTTATGTGTGTTGTGTATGTTGTGAGTTATATGTATGCTGTGTTATGTGTGTGTGTTGTGCGTGTTCTGTGTGTTATGTTTGTGTGTTTTGTGTTATGTGTATGTTGTGTGTGTTATGTGTATGTTGTGTGTTATGTGTATGTGTTGTATATTATGTGTGTGCTGTGTGTCATATGTGTGTTGTGTTATGTGTGTTGTGTGTCATGTGTGTTGTGCTGTGTGTGTTGTGTGTGTGTTGTATACACTGTGTACTATGTGTGTGCTGTGTCTTGTGTGTGTGTTGGGTCTCTGTGGGGTTGGGAGCATGTGAGTGGTGCTCAGGGGCTGCTCCTGGCCCAGTGCTCAGGGCTTGTCCCTGTGGTCCTTGGGGACCAGAGGTTTCAGGGGTCGAATTGGGCCCCTTCCCCAACCGCCCCAGCCCTGAGCCCCCCCAGCCATGGGCCCCCCAGCCCTGAGCCCCCCCAGCCCTGAGTCCCCCAGCCCTGAGCCTCCCCGGCCCTGAGCCCCGCAGCCCTGAGCCCCCCCAGCCCTGAGCCCCCCAGCCCTGAGACCCCCCAGCCTTGAGCCCCCCAGCCCTGAGTCTCCCCCCCGGCCCTGAGCCCCCTCAGCCCTGAGCCCCCCCGGCCCTGAGCACCCCCAGCCCTGAGTCCCCTCAGCCCTGGGCCCCCCAGCCCTGAGCCCCCCAGCCCTGAGCCCCCTCGGCCCTGAGCCCCCAGCCCTGAGTCCCCCCAGCCCTGAGTCCCCCCAGCCCTGAGCCCCCAGCCCTGAGCCCCCCAGCCCTGAGCCCCCAGCCCTGAGCCCCCCAGCCGTCTGTTTGAAAAGAACCAGGAGAATCCCACTCTCGGCCTCCCGGCGGGGGCTTGGGAAATGACGGAGCGACCTGGCAAACGGGCACGGGTGTTTCAAACCTTGTGCTTTTAACTGAATCCCCGTGAGGTACGGCTACGGACTTTCATGGCCGAGTTTCAGTCCACAGTGACGGACACGCACCCCTCCACCAGCGCACATCTTCTGCCACCAAGAGCCCCGGCGGCGTCCCACCCCCACGTCCCCCGCCCACCCCGCCTCTGCGGCAGGCACCTTCCTCCTTCCCGCCCTGCTTTGGGGCGGTTTGGCAAATCTTACTTCTACTGAGGTATATCAGTACTGGGCTTTGGGGCCAGGGCGAGGGCCTTTCTTGTCCTGGCTTGACCCTTGGCATGCACACACATGCACACGTGCGCGCGCGCGCGCGCGCGTGCGCACGCACACACACACACACACACACACACACACTCCCTTTAAAAATACTACGACAAAAGAAAGCGTTTAAAGATTTTAGATTCCAAGTGTTCCTTTTCTTTCCTTAAAAATCTCTTTTGTCCACACCCAGTGGCCGTGCTCGGGGCTGACTCCCGGCCCGCTGTGCTCAGAGAGCACTCCTGGCCGTGCTTGGGGACCTTATGTGGTGCCAGGGATCAAACCCCGCTTAGTTACATGCAAGGCAAGCGCCCTGATCCCTGTACTCTCTCTCTATCCCACGTTTCTTTGGGGAATTCACGTGCTATTTATTTTCACTTTGCTTTGGGTTCACACCTGGCAGTGCTCAGGGGTTATTCTTGGTTCAGTGCTCTGGGGCTGCTCTCCTCTCGGTGTTCGGGGATTACTCCTCATTCAGTGCTCGTGGGCTACTCTCCCTTCAGTGCTCAGAAGGGGATCCTGCTGGTGCTCAGGGGTCATGTGGTGCTAGGAATTGAACCCAGACCTTACGTGTGTGCAAGGCCGCCACCAAGGGGTCACCTTCCGTCCCCCGAGAGTTTCTCTCAGAGGACCTTTCCCACGGCGGATGTTTCTGTGCAGCTGAAGAAAAACCACTGATGACACGGGTGACCGTCGCAGGCACAATTTCAGCGCTAAAGGCACCCCCACTAGTGCGTGCTTAAGGGCACGGCTCTGGCCGCCTCAGACCACAGCGCCCGCTGCCCGAGATGAGTTTCTGAGTCGCCGTGTCCGTCTGTCCTGTAGGCCTGACAAACGCTCGAGCTGGACGCCTCCAGGTGGGCGTTACCCTGGTCTGGTCAGGGAGTGAAAGGACAGGAGGATGGTCGGAACTCTGGATTTATATGGAAAAACAAAACAAACAACCCAACCCATTTCCAAAAAGTCCAAGTATTGACTTTCTGAATTGGCTTCGCGAGAAGGACACGGGCTCTGCCGACCAGTCGCGCGGGGGCCGTGGAACCCGGTGATTCGGAGGGATGTGAGAGGGCGGAGGTGGCAGAGAGATCTCTGCTGCGTGGACGCGAGTCCCGCGGTGTCCTGGACGGGCTGGGAGGGAGGGAGCTCGGCCAAGGCCTGGGGCGCGGTGGCCGTTGCTCCTCTCACCAGCTGTGCCCGGGAAGCCCCGCAGCAGACACGTCTCTCTGTTCCCAGGAAGAACACAAGTTCCCCTTAACTGAGCAGGTGCCGAGCTGTGACGGTTTCAAGTTCTTGGGCAGAGAAAGCGCTTTTACACCAGGCCCCGCGGTCACCAGAACAGAGCCGCGGGGCCACACGGCGAGGCCTTGAGACCAAGCCAGGGCGTGCGCTTGGTTTTCTAGAAGTCACCCCGGGAGTCCCGAGTGGAGAGAGGGACGCAGGAAGAGGGGGGAGCTGGTAGCCGCCCTCTGAGCTGGCGTCCCTGCTGGGCAGCTGCCGTTAGCCCTGGCTGGACTCTCTGAAAGATGCTCAGTGACCCCAGGATCGGGAAGGGACAGGAAGGACCACGCGTCTGTGTTTTCCAGGAGCCAGAGCTCAGACTGGCAGTTCCTGGTACACAGACCAGGGGGAAACCCAGCGATGCCCCCGCTGGAACCCAGCGAGGCCTGCTTAAGGGGCGGGGAGGAGGAAGTGAGTCGAGGAGAGCAGCTGGTCCGTGTGAGCGAGCTGAAATGGTTCGTGGGTCGCTGATAACTGAGGCTCCGGGTCCATCGAGGGCACGGCCTGTGCCCGCCGCTGGCCAAAACCCATCACCCGCAGGCATCTCCGGCAACTGTTGGCTTGGCACAGCGGGTGACCCCGTCTCTTCACTGAGCCCCGTGTGACTTCACAGACCGCTCAGTGCCTCCTGGGAAATCACGCCCCTGCCAAGACCTGTCTGGGGGTGCTTGGAGTCTGCCCCAGACCAACTTTCCGCCCTGAATGGAGGAGAGGATTTGGGTTTGGTTTGGGGGCCACCCCTCAGTAACGCCGTGTTTGCTCATTTGGGGCTCTGGGCCCGTGCTTGCTGCCAGTCGCGGCCCTGAGGTGCCAGGAATCAAAACTGGCGCATCTGCATGCAGAGCATGTGCACAGGCCCCGGGGTCATGAAGCAATGGCTTTTTAAAAAGTCATTTATTCGGCTTTGTGGGGCCATACTTGGTGATGCTCAGGGCTCACTCCTGGCTCTGCACTCAGGAATGACTCCTGGCGGTGCTCGGGGGACCCTATGGGATGCCGGGGATCGAACCCGGGTCGGCTGCATGCAAGGCAAGTGCCGCTCCAGCCCCAGGCCCTGGAGTAGAGGATGTTTGTGTAGCAGTGTCGGCCTCGAGGAGGGGGCGGTGGACCCCCGGGCAGGTGCTCAGCTCTGTGTGCTTGGGCGCGCGGAGCCCCGGGCTGGCAGCCGGGAGGAAGAGCCGGGGCTGCCCAGAGCTGGTCTCCAGCAGCTTCTGCGTGTCCCCCGCAAGGCGCATGTGTCACGTGTTGGTCCTCGGGACTTGCCTTCCTTCCGTGACCTCGAGTGACTGTGAGCACCCGTGGCGCCAGGGTGGCCCTTGTGTTTGTGTTTTCTCCGGGACACCAGCGCCCCAGACGCCGGCCTGGCTCTGGCCTTCCCATTAGCATGTGAAGAATGTCTCTTCCGGGCCACGTTCATTAAGGTTTTCATTTTGCAGTTGGTTCCTTCTTAAGTGACATGCAATTAATTAAGGTTTAATGTGTCATCTATTTTTCGCCGCGACACTTTTACTGCCTCCTTTTCATTTCAGTCAGTTTATAAATTGTGCTCGAGCTAATGAGTTCTATCCCGATTTCCAGGTCCACATAATTACCACGCCTCTCGTACGACTTTTCTTTAAGGTGCCACAAAATTCAGAGCGTGAGTGGGTGAACTCAGGTGTTGGGGGGGTGGTCTTCCTGGCTGGGGGGGGCATTGGGGCACAGGGGGTTCATTGACCTTCTGTTCTCCTGGGCCGGGTTCCTGGGGCTGTGCGGGCACAGTGCTGCCAACCCAGGCCTCGGGGGACGCCCACACCAGGTAATTGCCCTAGAAATACGACAAATGGGACTTGAACCCCTGAATAATTTCCTACTGTCTGCGCAGTTGAAATGGGGCCAGGGTGAACTGAACTGGCCCCTCCTTAGACTCCGGAGCCCACGGCGACCAGGCGTCGTCAAGCTGAGTTGAGCTTCAGCACGATCGGAGGAGGAGGGGGTGCGGGTGGTTTAGCGAGGAAACGCCTCGTGTCTGGGAGCCCCCGAGGATGGGGGATCGGGGCCCCTCTAGAATTACAGCCCGTTGGAGAGCCGGGTGAGAGGTCTTTGGAAGCAGCTGGAGCGGGGGCTGGGAGGTGCCAGCCTGTGGCCTGTAGGGCAGGCGCGTGCCAGTGTACCAAGGCCCCGGGGCCCCAGGGCCGAGTGCCTTCTCCGGGAAGCCGCAGATTTGCTCTTCAGGATTTCCGCTGAGCACTGAAGTGATGGTACAATGGGGAGGGCTCTACACCACAGCATGTGGCTGACCTGGGTTCGATCCTCGGCATCCCCATATGGTCCCCGGAGCACCACTAGATGTGATCCTTGAGCGCAGAGCCAGGAATAACCCCCGAGCATCTCGGAGTATAACCCCAAAAACCAAAAGCGTGTTTGGCTGAATTGGGTCCACCCAATTGGGTTTCCACGAGTCCTTCCTCACTGCGGGCCAGCTGTGCTGTCACGGCATCTCGGGGGACACTGAGACCCGGGTTTGTCCGGGTGCTTGAGATCGGGCCAGGCAGGGCAGTGGTTCGGTTTGACCCTCACCACCGTGTAAGGTCCCACTCAGGATCGATCCCGAGTGAGCCCTGAGCGTGGCCGGGTGTGGGCGCAGAAGCACCGAGAAGCCCCCGCTGCTTTGGGATCCTGGGACAGGAGAGGGGAGCCTTACAGGGGCACATCAAGGTGGGCCGGGCGCTGCTCACTGCCCCGGCGGCCAGCCTTGCCAGCACGGCATCACCCTCTGCACAGAACCAGCCTCCTGGAGAGGCCCCTGAGCACTGCTTGGGAGACATCTCCCCTCCCCCAATAACAAGGAGTGAGAAAGCACCGCAAGGAACGCTCTCATCCTGCACACAGCCCGCCCGCCCATTCCTGCCACCCCACACGGGTCCCTGAGTGCAGCCCCAGGGAGCCGCCCCGGGCTCGGCTGGGAATGACCCGACTCTTCCCATCCCCTAAGTACCAACCTTGGAATTGTAAGTCGAGGTAGCAGAGAGGTTGTTTCTCGGATGTGACATTCATATCATCCCTTTGGTTCTGGTATGGGGGGGGGGGCGGATTTTTGCTTCTGCCTCAGTCACTGCCTTCAGCTTTCACTTTGGGGGCGGGGTGCACACCCAGCAGTGCTCAGGGCTTACTCCCGGCTGGCTCTGTGTCTGGGATCGCCCCTGGCAGGGTCCGGAGGGCCATAGGGGAGGCAGGGGGTTGAACCAGGGTGCCCACGCGCAAGGCCAGCGCCCTCCCCACTGTACCCCCCCTGCCTTCGTTATTCTGCCCGCCAGCCGGAAAGTTCCTGGCGTGTCCACCCGCCCATGGCTGTTTGCGTTGCTTTTCACAGGGGCAGACGTGCACGCGAGGGACCCCCGGCGCGGGATGTCGCCCGCGGAGTGGGCCGCCTACACGGGGCGCCTGGAGGCGGTGCGGCTCATCCAGAGGCTGCTGGAGCGGCCGTGCCCGGAGCAGTTTGGGGACAAGTACAAGCCGGAGCTGCCCCAGGGCCTGCAGGGGGCCGCCAAGCCGGCCGCCAGCTCCAAGAACTGCCTGCAGAAGTTCACCCGCTTCCTGCGGGGCGCGCTCGGCCCCCGCGCGCGCGACCCGCAGGACGGCGGGGTCCTGGACCACATGGTCAGGATGACCACCAGCCACTTCAGCCCCGCGGTGGCGGTGGCCTGCCAGACCGTGTGCCCCGAGAGCCCGCCGCGCGTGGGGAAGCGACGCCTGGCGGTGCAGGAGATCGTGCAGGCGCGCGCTCGCAGGGACGCGCGGGCCCCGGAGGAGGAACCGGGCCAGGGGCGGGGCCCGGAGCCGCCGCCGCCGCCGCCGCCGGCCCAGACCTCGGGGGTCTGCGGGGAGGGGAGCCCCCCGCGGCCGCCCGGCGCCCCGCGGAAGGCCAGCCTGCTGGCCCTGCACCGGCTGCGGAGGGGCAGCGTGCGGCCCGGCGTGGTCATCCCCCGCGTGCGCGTGAGCAAGGCGCCCGCGCCCACCTTCCAGCCCGAGCGGCCGCCGGCCAAGGGCAGCACCAAGGACAGCGGCCACCTGCAGCTGCCCAAGTGGCGCTACAAGGAGGCCAAGGAGGAGAAGAGGAAGGCGGAGGAGGCCGAGAGGCAGCGGGCTGCCCAGGCGCAGAAGGAAAGGCGGGCGCCGCCCTGGAGGAAAAGGACGTGAGGGGGGCGCGGGCCCCGCGGGTCGAGCCCGCCTCAGCCCCTTCCGCTGCACGTCCCCAAACTTCCCGTGGGGATCCCTGGAAACGGGGCCCTGCGGGTTCAGGCGACACCCGATGGGGGTGGAATTGGGCGCGTCCGGCAGTGGAGACGCCCGACCCACCGTCTGCCTAAATGTCGACCTTTCAAACCTCACTCGAGAAAGTTCGGAGACCAATTCATCCAAGGGCATTTTCTGTGTAATTTTGTATGCTGAATTTTTCAGCCCCCAATTTTCAGGGTTTTACTAAGGACGGGACAGTTTGTAGTGAAGACGGTTTGATACCGTTGCCCGGAGACCCCTTTGTTGAAAAGAAGGTTCCAGCAATCTCTCCCTGTGTTTTCTCTCCAGGGTGAGGGCGTGTTCCGACGCCCCTTCCTCTTTGCCCTTCCCCTGCCCCGCGGGGTGCTGCATGCTGTCCCGGAAGCCAGGCTAGGAGGCTTTTCTGGGGGGAGGCGAGCAGCCCCCAAGAGATCAGGCAGAGCCCCCCGCCCCCGTCCATGCCTCCCCCCGCCTGACGTTGCAGGCGCCTCGTCCTCAAGAGTCAGAAGCACCACGGGGAGCCTGTCGTCGGCATATAAATCAGCACATAGATAGGCATGCATCCTTTGCTAGAAACCAGCTCCAAGCAAGGGCATCCACAGCACACAGTCTCCACGCGTTCGCCAAGATCAGCGAACAGAAGCGATCCTAACACGAGGAAAGCGAGAATAAATTATTATCAGAGATGTAGAATGGTCATGTGTTTGTTGGTCAGTTGCGCCCAGGTGTCCTTCAAAAGGAAGAGGCGAAGAAGAAGAAGAAGAAGGAGATCAGGGGCCGCAGTGATGGTGCAGCGGGCAGGGCGTTTGCCTTGCACCCGGCCTCTCCGGGTTCGATTCCCGACATCCCATATGGCCCCCCAGGCATTGCTAGGAGTGATTCCTGGGCACAGAGCCAGGCGTAACCCCTGAGCATTGCTGGGTGTGGCCAGAACAGACACACAAAACCCCAACATCGACCTGATCAGAGCTCAGAGTCGTGTATGCTGCCCGGGGCGGAGTTGTTTCTCGGGACAGGAGTGGAACCGGAGGCTGTCGGGGGCCACGGGATGGTCATGCTGGCCTCCTCCAGGCTCCGTTCCCCAGAGGTCCTGCTGTGGGGTGAATTCCCTGCCCGCAGAGCCGCTGTGGGGTCTGCCCTGTGCTCCCCTCTGCAGTGCTCTGTGTGCTGGTGTCCACGGCCCAGAGAAGACTGCGTGTGGTGTCTGTGGCCCTCTGGGGTGTAGAGGTCACCCAGCACTGCTGACCGCACCTGAGCCCAATGCCCGCCCGCTCGGAAGCCGTGGCTGTCGGTCAGGTGCTCGGAGCCAGGGCGGAGTCCGGCTGGCAGCCCCCGACGGGAAGGCGAATCATGCTCCCCCCAGTGGGCTGTGACTAGTCCCCGAGCTGTCTCGTGTTTGGGGGGGGGGCTGCCCCCAACCCTCCCTGCTCCCTCCCGGTCAGCACCCCGGTCACAGCCTCCCTTGGACCTCTCTGTCCCCCCATGCCCAGGCTGGTGACCGACGCGGTGGGCAGTTTTCCGAGTCAGATTAAGCTCCTCCTCCCTGCCGAGTCTACACCCGCCGTACGCCCCCATGTCTGGGAGTTGGGGCTGCCCACATCCTCGTGGAGGGGAGAGGGCTGCGGTGACCGTGGCTGTGAGGGACACTGAGTTTCCCGGGTGAATTCCTGCCCCGCCCTGTCCTCTCTCCTGCATGGTCAGTGGCCCTCAGCCGGCCGCCCCGACACCCACCTTGAGCCTTCACACAGCTCTCGTGCCTGGCCCCCGCAGGGATGGGCAGCTCTGGGACCCTTTCCCAGGCATCTCCTGAAGGTCCCCGCAGTCACGGCTGAGAGCAGCTGTGGCACCCAGGGAGGGTGGGGTGGCCTCTTCGAGCTTGGGCTGCTTCCGGAGTGCCCGTCCCCAGCACCCAGAGTGTGCTGCAGCAAGGAGGGTTTGGGGCTTTTCTTCGGCTGAGTTGAGTTGTCCAGCCCCCCCGTGAGCTGCTCAGTAGCGTCGTGTCTCTGCCGCGGGAAGTTGGTGCTGGGCACGGCCGCTGCCCCCTCCCCACCCCTGCACTCGGCAGAGCAAAGGCAGGACCACCTCGGTGAGTAACGGATGGAGCCCCCGTTACTTTGACCTGCATTGAGGAACCTGCGTTTCTGGCCCCTCCCAGCCCTGACCCACCTGCTGGGGCATGGGACCCTCGCGTGTAACTGCAGAGTCAAGGCGTTGTCCAAGGTGGTCTCGTCCCCTCTGCAGACGAACGTTCTGCCCTGGGGCAGTGGGGCGAGTCCAGGCAGGAAACATTTTTCTGAGGAAATCGGCAAGACGCACCATAGGATGGGGTTCCAGATCATGGTGCCAAGTGCCTGCCCCATCCCCCGCCCAGAACTGGGGCTCAGCCACAGGGGAGGGAGACCCCCTCTCCGGGCCAGCCAGCACGTGGCCAGCACCCTGCTCCTCTGCTCGCAGCTCTGCTCACCCAGGGTCCCCCCGATGGGGAGGTGCCACCCTGTCCCGCTTGCCTGGGGCTCTCTCTTACTGCCCTGCGCCCACCCACAGGAACCCGGTGGCAAAGAGAGAAGACTGGGTGCCCGTCTGGAGCGCGGCCATGTGGGGGGTCCCTGTCCTCCACCGTGGGGTCTCCTGCTTAGGCTGGTTGGGCTCCACTGCGCCCCAGGGATGAGGGGAGGGGACAGGCGGGGTCTCCCCTGTGCTTCCACAGCAGAGCAAAGGCAGGACCACCTTGGTGAGTACCGGAGGGAGCCCCCGTTATTTTGACCTAAAGTCATACACCCATAAAGGGGTGTATCGGGAACACTGGGGTCACCTGGTCTGGAGGTAGACGGAGGCCCCCCAGCCCCTGAGAGAGTCCCACCAACACCCTCGGAGGAGGCTTCTGTGTTTGTCTGTCCCCATTGCTTAGGACAAGAGCGTTTTCCCTCCAGGGAAGGGAAACCTTAACAACGACCAAACCTCCCCAGCCGGGGCGTGTTGAGAGGAGAGTTTTCGGGGACCCCCCACGCGGCTCCACACCTTGTCCAGCAGGGCCTGAGCCTCACGTGTGTCCCTGGGTCTGCCAGCCCCCTCCCCCACCAAAAAAAAACTCCCTCCCTTGACC
The DNA here is from genome assembly GCF_027595985.1 of Sorex araneus. Classification (NCBI taxonomy): domain Eukaryota; kingdom Metazoa; phylum Chordata; class Mammalia; order Eulipotyphla; family Soricidae; genus Sorex; species Sorex araneus. The sequence continues at coordinate 102,796,373 of NC_073302.1, forward strand.
ATCCGGCTTCTCCCGCTCGCCCCAGCACCATCGTCTGAGGCCCCCGAGGGCCACAAGGCCAAACTGTGGCGAGCAGTGGGAGCGGCTGTGTGAGGGGCACCTCTCTAGACCCCCAGTGGCCGCCCCCCCCCCGGAGCTCAGTGACCGACTCTCGCCTGAAAGCCGCAGGCACCTTCCCGGGCACCCGCCGGCCCCGGGTAGGGTGACTGGAGCCTCTCCGGCCCCTTCCCCGTGGTCACGCTGCGCTGGACTCCCCAAGCACCAGGGGGGCCGCTGTGGAAGTGAGCTGTCATTAAAGGGTCAGGGCAGCGTCTGGTGGGACGTGACTGTTACTGCTAGGACCCCCTCACGGCCCCCTGGGGGGCCCCCTGGACTGTTCTCTAGGGTGGTGCTGGGCCCCGGGCAGCCCTCTGGGCTGGGCCCTGGTCAGGGGTGGCCTTGGCCCCTGGCAGGGCCCCAGGACAGGCCCTGGGTGTCCAGTGGGGGTCTCAGATCCTGCTGCCTCTCCTCAGTACGTCCCTCTGGAAGGGAGGCGGGAGGGGGACGCCTGGGGCTCCAGGTGGGGCTGAAGCTGCCCCAGACCTTCCCAGGAAGCCCCCCGAAGCCGCACAGATCAACCCCGGGAGGAGGAGTTGGACCCCCAGGCTCTAGCCTCCACCTGGGGCGCCCGAGGCCGGAGCTCCCGCTGCTGGAGGCTGGAGGCTGGAGCTGGCGGTGGGCACAGGACGGGGGGCACTGGACAGTGGGCACAGGACGGGTTCGCCCAGGCTCCTGAGCCGGGTGGGCGTCTTGCGGGGACCCCGGCTGACAGAGTGAGCAGGAGCCCCGCCGGACTCAGAGCCTCTGCACCCCCCGCCCCCGTACTCTCAGGGGGGACCAGCCTCCCTCGGGCCGGCCAGGGACCCGAGTGGGCACGGGTGGGGGGGCAGGTGTCCCGGCAGCCCCCCACCCATCCACACTGCCCGCTGGAGGGAGCTCGTCTCCCTCCTTTGCCCACGTGAAGCCCAGAGGGGGCTGTGCCGTGATGTCACGCGGGAAGCCCTGACCAGTGGCCACCGGGCTTTGGCTTTGGCTAGTCGCGTTGCGTTTCCAGGTGATGTGCCTGCAAGGGTCGGCTCGCACGGTTTGGGGGAGGGTCTCAGTTCTGTTGGTTACGGGGAACCCCCCAGCTGCCCTTGCAGGGGTGTCCTGGATGCCCCGCTGGTTCCTCCGTGCCCAACCCCCACCCCGTCCCCTACCCGGGATGGATGGAGCCGTCCAGCCACCCAGCACCTGGCCACACGTGTGACAGAGGGTCAGTGGTGGTGTTGGTGGGCCCCGCTCTGCTTGGAGCTGGCGGCCCCCTGGTCCCTGAGCCTCGATGTCCGCCACCCATCCTCGATGTATTTAGAACTCATCCCCGCGCCCCGGAATCCACAGGCTTCCGGGGGGACACTCTCCACACGCCACTCCTCCGGAAGGTCCCCACAGGCTGTGTCCTGGGGAGAACTAGGGAGAAACCCCGCCCCCACCGCTCCGGTGCCCGGCGCTCTGCAGCCCTTCCTGAAGAGGTGAGGGGCGGCGGGAACAGGCTGGGCCGGCTCTGATGGACGGTGATGACTGATGGATGGTGCTGCCGGCTGAGTGAATAGTGGTGCCGCCACCCAAATGGCAGTGCCAGGCTCTGGGGGACCGGGGTTACCAGCTCTGAGTGGACAGCTCTGTCCGGTTATGATGGATGGTGTTGTCCAGCTCTGAGTGGACAGTGGTGTTTAGCTCTGATGGCTGGTGATGGAATGGACAGCAGTATCCAGCTCTGATGGACAGCAGTGTCCAGCTCTGAATGGACAGTGGCATTCTGCTCCGGTGGATATCGGTGTCCAGCTCTGGTGGGTGGTGATTTACAGCTCTGATGGGTGGTGATGTCCAGCTCTAATGGGGAGTAGTGTCCAGCTCTGATGGATGGTGGTTTGCAGCCCTGATGGATGGCGATGTCCAGCTCTGATGGATGGCCGTGTCCAGCCCTGATGGGTGGTGGTGTCCCGCTCTGATGGATGGCCGTGTCCAGCCCTGACGGGTGGTGGTGTCCCGCTCTGATGGACGGCCGTGTCCAGCCCTGATGGGCGGCGATGACCACCTCAGTGAGTGGTGCTGCCCCGCTGTGGACACACACGCTACAGATGCTGGCTTGTGCTTGCAGAGGTGGCCAGCTGTGTCTCCACCATGGCCCGCGGGGGAGGTAAGGGTGGGGTGACCCCTTCTGTGGGGTGTTCAGGGGAGCGGGGAGCCCAGCACCCCCCCGGGGAGCACTTGGTCTAACGTGACCCATAGCACGTCCACGGTGTCACCGTCCAGTGTCTGCTGAAACGTGGCTGCTCGGGTACAGGGAGGGAGGCCCTGGGCGTCACTGGCCTCTGGGGCAGCCTCGAGAGGGGAGGAGGCGGGCGCTGAGTCGCCCCCGGGGCTGCGAGCCCACCACAGAATCAGCCTCTCCCCCGGGGAGCTCTGGATTGTTCTCCGGGGTCACAGCTGACACACAGGCCTTTGAGAGAGACCGTCCGTCTGCCCAGTGGCCGGCCTGGACCCTCCTGGCTTTGGAGAACTGGACGAGCCCCGTCCAAGGAGGGAGAAGCCAGGCTGTCACCCGCCCCCCCCCGACCCAGAGTCTGGGGGGCAGGAATGACTCCCCGTGTTTCAACGCACCAGAAACGTGATCTGAGCCGGCCCCCACCCGGGGGGCTCAGCCTGCAGCTCTGGGGTCCAGCCGGGGGTCCCGAGAGGCCGTCTGTGTACTAAACTCTGTTTCCTAAACACCCAGCGACTTCATTCCTAAAACCGCTGCAGGCTCGGACCCTGTGAGAAGGTTGGACGCAGATATAAGGGTGTCGATTTCGTGGCACCATTTCCAGGCAAGAGTTCTGTTGCCGTCTCTAAAAGGCGTTTTCCTACTTAGACTCAGGGCTACTCTCGAACCTCCCTATAAGTGGGCCCCCGCCCCCTCGCCCCCAGCCTCGGTTCCAAACACCCAAAAGGGAAGGATCCTTTTAAGGTCCGTGGGAGATATGCAGCAGAAAGAATGTTCCCGCCCTTTTGGTAGTGTGACTGATGTTCTAAACGCGTGGGGGAAAGCGGTGACTGAGTGAGCATGTGGGGAAAGGGGAAATAATGGGTAAAGAATCACAGATCACGTGTGAAGAGAAACGTTTGTGGGTACAAACATGCGCTCTGGGAATAAACCTAAGTGGGTGATTAGGGAAACAGTCTGATGAAATGCAGTCGAGTTTGCGGTGGGACTTGTTCTTGTTGGAATAGATGTGACTCTTTCCAAACCCAAGGTTTACTTATTTATTCCTCCTCCTCCTCTTCCTCCTCTTCCTCCTCCTCCTCCTCCTCCTCCTCCTCCTCCTCCTCCTCTTCTTCTTCTTCTTCTTCTTCTTCTTCTTCTTCTTCTTCTTCTTTCCTCCTCCTCCTCCTCCTCCTCCTCTTCTTCTTCTTCTTCTTCTTCTTCTTCTTCTTCTTCTTTTCTTTCCTCCTCCTCCTCCTCCTCCTCCTCCTCCTCCTCTTCTTCTTCTTCTTCTTCTTCTTCTTCTTCTTCTTCTTCTTCTTCTTCTTCTTCTTCTTCTTCTTCTTCTTCTTCTTCTCTCCTCCTCCTCTTCTTCTTCTTCTTCATTCCTCCTCTTCTTCTTCTTCTTCTTCTTCTTCTTCTTCTTCTTCTTCTTCTTCTTCTTCTTCTTCTTCTTCTTCTTCTTCTTCTTCTTCTTCTTCTCCGCCTCTTCCTCCTCCTCCTCCTCCTCCTTTTCCTCCTTCTCCTCCTTCTCTTCTTTCTCTTCCTTCTCCTCCTTCTCCTTTTCCTCCTCCCTTCTCTTCCTCCCCCTCCTCCTCCTCCTCCTCCTCCTTCTTTTCATTGAACCACCATGAGATAGAGCAATACAAAGCTGTTGTGATTAGGTTTCAGTAACACGATGTTCCAACAGCGGCTGTCTCACCAGTGTACATTTCCCACCACCAACAACCCCAGTTTCCCTCCTCCCACCCCTTTCTCTATGACATGTACCTCTCTCCTCTCTCTGTCTCTCTGTCTCTGTCTGTCTGTCTGTCTCTCTCCCTCTCTCTCATTTTAGCAATTTTCAAACCCAGTTCTGCAGGAGGCCCTCTGACCCCGTACTCATTTCTCAGTCTCAGGGCTGGGAGGTGACTCGAGCAGCAGGGACTTGGGTTCAGCCCTCGCCTGGTCCCTCAGCAATTCTGGGGGTGACCCTGCACTCAGAAGCTCCCCAAATCAAAGAAACAACTAATGCAAATAGAGTTTTTGCTGTGTATTCTTTGACCCAAATGATGCAATGTAAAGGTCGTATTTCAGTTTCATTACTTCACGTCAGACATGACCTTCCTTAGAAAGCTGTGTATCTTCTTGCTTATTTAATGTTTTTAGATCAGACCTAGCAGTGTTTGGGGCTACTCCTGGCTCTGTGCTCAGGGTCCCTCCTGGAGTTCCTCGGGGGCCTAAGCCAGAGGTGGCTGCATGCCAAGCAAGTGCCTTAACCTCTGTGTTTCTTTCTGGCCCTAGAAACCTTTTAAACTAATTTTAAAATTAATTTTATTTTTCTTAAAATGTCCAGAAAGTAATGCACATGTAAACACAAGAGAAATGAACAAAACGCCAAAATAAAAGGTGTGTGTGGGGGGGCTCCCGTGAAAAGTGACCCTTTGCCTCCTAGATCAGAGGCTCTGGGTGCGAGCACACACACACACACACACACACACACACACACATACATGTGGCACGCACACGCATGCATGTGCAAGGAAACACTTGTCTGTCAAATGACAGTCTTCTTCCTAGTCATGGGAACTGTTTGTGCCTGCAGAGTAGTCACCTCTGGGCTTTGCTTCCTAAGACCCCATGTGTTATTTCCCCGGGGAGAGGCATACAGATACTGACGCTTCTGAGAGGCTAGTGAGGGCTTCGTCACTGAGTTGGGCAAGTGTGACGTCAGAGACGGAGCCTCTGCCGCGCAGCCTGATGGGTGCAGTGTCGGCGGGGGCCACTGCGGGTGCACAGGGTGGCATTTCAGGGCCTGTCCTTGTTCATGCAGGCCTGGGCAGGGGTCCCCAGACGCCACCCTTGGGCTTCGGCTTTTGTTCAGAGACTCTTTCTTTCTTATTTCTTTCCTTTCTTCCCTCCCTCCCTCCTTTCTTTCTTCTTCTTTCTTTCTTTCTTTCTTTCTTTCTTTCTTTCTTTCTTTCTTTTCTTCTTTCTTTCTTTCTTTTCTTTCTTTTCTCTTCCTCCCTCCCTCCCTCCCTCTCTCCCTCCCTCCCTCCCTCCCTCTCTCCCTCTCTTTCTTTCTTTCTTTCTTTCTTCTTTCTTTCTTTCTTTCTTTCTTTCTTTCTTTCTTTCTTTCTTCTTTCTCTCTCTCTCTCTCTCTCTCTTTCTTTCTTTCTTTCTTTCTTTCTTTCTTTCTTTCTTTCTTTCTTTCTTTCTTCTTTCTTTCTTTCTTTCTTTCTTTCTTCTTTCTTTCTGCCTTTTTTTGGGTCACACCCAGTGATGCTCAGGGCTGACTCCTGGCTCTGCACTCAGGAATCACTCCTGGCAGTGCTCAGGGGACCCTATGGGATGCTGAGGATCGAACGTGCACGTGCAAGGCAAAACGCCCTCTCCGCTGTGCTGTCGCTCCAGCCCCAGAGACGCTTTCTACTCTGGCCTCCGCTCTGTGGCTGCGAAGGGCTGGGTCTGGGTGGGAGTCCGGGTCAGGGTGTGGCTTTCTCAGGGGTCTCCCTAGGGGAGCAGGAGCCCCATCCACAGCCGGACAGCCCCGCGGACACAGTGCTCCCGCTGCAGCCTCACTGGCTCAGCCTCATCGTTGCTGGTGAGCCCGGCTGGGGCGGTCTCGCCCCCCCGCCCCGTGCCCCTGGCCTTCTGCCCCTCGGCCGGGAGCCACAGCAGTGATGCGCCCTGGGCCGTCACCGCTCCTTGGCAGTGTCTCTCTGGGGTCTCAGACCAGAGGTGGGGGCGTGAGTGCCGCCCGGAGCCCTAGGCGGGGGCTGTGACGAGGCGGGAGTCTCGGCCCACCCACTCTGGGGCCCGTGTGGAGCTGGTGCCTGCCGTGTCCAAGGCTGGTCAGTGATGGGCAGCCAAGCGCAGCACCCCCCCACCCGTGGGCAGTGTCTGGGGCGTCGGGGCTGTGGCCCCCCGGGAGCTCAGGAGGGCTGCCCCTGACTCCCCTTCTGTGACGGAAACGGGGGGCAGGCAGCGGGGTACCCTGGGGGAGGGGAGAGGGAGGTGACCTTTGTCCCCGGGCCTCGTCCTCCCACCTGGGGTGCAGCCCTTGGCCCCACCGAGGCCCCGCACGCCCCCTGGACCCCACTCTGCCTGCCACCCCCAGAGAGGCCCCCCGAGCCCCCGTCCCGTGAGGCCCTTGCAGCGGCCAGAGCCACGCGGGGGCAGGGCCTGGGCCTGCCTGGTGGGGGGTGTCCGGGGGCCCTTTCCTCTCGGCCCCTCTGTGGGGGTCTGCGGCGTGCTTAGACCCAGGAGCGCACCTGCTTCCCCCCCATTTGCTCTCTCCTCCCCGGGCAGGGGCGCGAGGCCAGGGCACACAGAGGGGACTCAGCAGCCGGGCCTGGGCTCCGTTGGCACTGCCATCGTCCCGCATGGGCAGCCGGGCTGCTGGCTTTCCGGCGGGTCACTCTCCGCAGGGGACTGTCCCATACCCTGGAACATTCTTAGCAGCCGCCCCCCCTTTGGCTAAGTCCGACCCATGAGCACCCCCTTTCGCCAGGATGAGACCCACTAACCACCCAGCCCCCTAGACAGCCTAAGAGTCTAGGGACACTGGCAGGTGTCTGGGGTGGGGGGTGGGGGGCTCCCCAGGTAGACAGCTGACCTGGAGGACACAGTGATGGTCAGTGATTGACAGGAGTTTGGGGGTGTGTGTGGAGGGGGCTCCCCAGGTAGACAGCTGACCTGGACACAGTGCCGTCAGTGATGGTGCTCTTAGCTCACTTCCTGTTCTCTCTAGAGACTCACACAAATGGGTTGTGTGATTTGCTCCGAAATATTGTACCCACCTATTTATTTGCTTCTTTAAGGGGTACTGACTGGCAGAGCTCAGGGGCCACTCCTGGCTCTGTGCTCAGGGGCCCGGCAGGTGCTGGGGGTCAGACTGGGATCGGCCACACGCAGGGCAAGGGTCAGAGCCCCTGTTCTACCACTCAGGCTTCCCCACCCACCCCCTGTTTGGGTTTCTTGTTTGTTTGCGTAGTTTGGTTTCCGGGCCACACCCAGCAGGGGTTAGTCCTGGCTCGGCTCTCGGGCCTCACTCCTGGGGGGTCAGGGGGGACATGCGGTCGGCGTGTGCCCGGATGCAGGTAACAGCCGAGCTCTCCGGCCCCTCCCCTCCAACGGAGTGACCCAGACCCGCAGCAAGTGACAAGGCAGAAATGGAACCAGAAACTTACTCAGGCTCCTGGGCTGAGTCCAGACCCTCCAGGTTCCTCCAGCTGATCAGAAGGGGCCTTGTCCTGTTGGCACGTTGCTTTCTGCTTGGCTTCATTCTTTGTTTGGGGGCCACACCTGGCAGCACTCGGGGCTGACTCCTGATTCTGTGCTCAGGGGCTCAGGGGACCATAGATGGTGCCGGGGAGCCTCACCTGGGCCAGGCCAGCCCCCTCCATTAACTCCTGGCTCTGTTTTGATTTCTGGCTGATGGACGCACACTAGCACTCAGGGCTGAGGGAGATGGCGGAGTTGGGGCAGTTCTCACCATGCTCAGTGTCAGGACGCCTTTCTGGAAGAGCAAGTTACAAGTTAGGACGTGGCAGAGAGACTTTCAGCTGGTCAGGAAGAAGATCAAGGCCAAACCAGAGCCCGGGGTCACTGTCCCAGAGCTGGAGACCTAGAAAAGTGAGTGACGATGAATGCGTGTGACCATGATTTGCTTTTGCATTGCCAGGGAGGGAACCCAGACCTCACAGTGCAAGGCGCGACACTTTCCCCCTCTGCCGCCCCCACCCCCACACGTGGCAGTTGCTTCTAATCGTCCACGCGGTGGGCCCGTTGCAGACTCATCACCCTGGAACCCTGGGAGATTCTGGGAGGGTGTTCTGGGGGGAGATGCACCTTGTGTGGCATTGAAGCGAAGCAGACGGCAGCACGTCTGGGTGCGGCTGCCTCATCCCACCCTTCCAAGGCGGCCCCCTTCCCAGCACCGCCCACTGGCAGCTGCCCTTCTGCTGCTGCAGCTTCAGGCTGCTGCTGCTGGATGATGCTGCAGATGTCGGATTTGCCAGCATCTTCGGAAAGGGGAGTCAACTGCTTAACACCAACCTACCAGTGACTACGCATCTCTCTCTACCATGCCTCTATCACGTATGCGTCCGTCTGTCCACCCACCCATCCACCCACCCACCCATCCATCCACCCATCCATCCACCCATCCACCCACCCATCCATCCACCCATCCATCCACCCATCCACCCACCCATCCACCCATCCATCCACCCATCCACCCACCCATCCACCCATCCATCCACCCATCCATTCATCCATCCATCCATCCACCCATCCATCCATCCATCCATCATCCATCCACCCATTCATCCACCCATCCATCCATCCATCCACCCACCCATCCACCCATCCATCCATCATCCATCCATCCATCCACCCATCCATCCACCCACCCATCCATCATCCACCCACCCATCCATCCACCCATCCATCCATCCATCCACCCACCCATCCATCCATCCATCCATCATCCATCCACCCACCCATCCACCCATCCATCCATCATCCATCCATCCATCCACCCACCCATCCATCATCCACCCACCCACCCATCCACCCACCCATCCATCCATCCATCCATCCATCATCCATCCACCCATCCATCCACCCATCCATCCATCCATCCACCCACCCATTCATCCATCCACCCATCCATCCACCCATCCATCCATCCACCCATCCATCCATCCATCCATCCACCCACCCACCCATCCATCCATCCATCCATCATCCATCCACCCATCCATCCACCCATCCATCCATCCATCCATCCATCCATCCACCCACCCATTCATCCATCCAGCCATCATCCATCCACCCATCCATCCACCCATCCATCCATCCACCCATCCATCCATCCATCCATCCATCCATCCATCCATCCATCCATCCATCATCCACCCACCCATCCATCCACCCATCCATCCATCCATCCATCCATCCATCCATCCATCCATCCACCCACCCACCCATCCATCCATCCATCCATCATCCATCCACCCATCCATCCACCCATCCATCCATCCATCCATCCATCCATCCATCCATCCATCCACCCACCCATTCATCCATCCAGCCATCATCCATCCACCCATCCATCCACCCATCCATCCATCCACCCATCCATCCATCCATCCATCCATCCATCCATCCATCCATCCATCATCCACCCACCCATCCATCCACCCATCCATCCATCCATCCATCCATCCATCCATCCATCCATCCATCCATCCTGTCCATTGACTTTTTGCATCTACGTTTCTTTCTTTCTACCTATCGACACCCCAGGGGGCCTGTCTTTCTGGAGACCCCCTGACTGTCACAACAACTGAGGAAATAAAAGTGGCTGCTGGCTCTGGTGACGGCCCCTCCCCCGCGCCTCTCTCCTCGGGAGCATATGGCGGGAGGTGCCTGCTGGGGCGGTTACGCAATGCTTTGTCTCGCTTTTGTTTTGTCACTGTGGAGGCCAGCAGGATGCCAAGTCTCGGGGAGAAAAACCCTTTCTCTGGGGTTTGTGGGAAGGAGCATGTCATGAGTGGGAGCTGGGCGGGTGGTGGTGGGGTCTGGCAGGGTGCGCCCCCCTCTCCCCCGCTGTGGCACGCACGGCTGCCTCCCCTCCTCTCTCCCCTTCCCGGGCCTGGCTCGGGGCAGGCCTGGCGCAGACACCTGTCCGTGCCGCCTGCGGGCGCCAGGGCAGCCGTCCAGACAGCTGGCTTCTTGGCTTAAAGTGGTTCGTTCTTTCAAGGCCTTGTGCCCGGCAGTGCTCAGAGCTTGCTCCTGGCTCTGTGCTCAGGCATCACTCCCACGGTGCTGGGGATGGACCGTGCAAGGCAAGTCCCCCCCCCCCCATGTCTCGTCCCCTTCCCCAGAGCATCCTTTAGAGCCGGACAGAAGTTGAGTCGCTTCAGACTAATGTGCCCCCCCCCCCCCACCCCTGCCAGTGCCGCTCTGGACTCTGGGGACTGCAGCTCTCCGCCAGTCTCTCCCGGGGCCCCAGGACACCTTGGGTGGGGGTGACGGTCTTGTCCCTCACCAGGCTCCAGTTCCCCAACTCACTATGTGGGGGGGGGGGTCAGACCACACCCAGCAGTGCCCTGCGGCTATTCCTGGCTGTGCTCAGGGCGACCCCTAGTGGTGCTCCGGGGCTTTGCAGCCGGACACGTCCGCTGCGGCAAGCACACAGCTGCCTTCCCTGGTGTCCTGCCTCTCCCGCAGGCCGCTGGCCGGTGTCCCTGCAGCCCCTGTTCCCGGGGGGCCAGCTGCCAGGCAGAGCAGCACCAGGTACCGGGCACCCACCCTGGCTCCCTCAGTCCCCGGGAACGAGCCATTACGCAAAGCTACGGTAGCCCAGAGAAGGGCAAGACACAGTCAGAGACAGAGAGAACCAGGAGAGTCCGGGTGCTTTATTGAACCGTTGTGATTCCCGCCCCGGCCGCGGGCAGCTCCTCCCGGAGAGACCTGCGCCCAGAGCCCTGCGGCAGCCGGAGCGGGAGGAAGGGCAGGAGGCAGAGAGAACCAGGAGGGCCCTGGCTGTGAGGGCTGGGCACGGGCCGGGCCAATGTTGGAGATGGCCTCTGGGGGGGGCGTCAGCAGGGACCAGCCGCAGGACCCCAGGTGTTGGCGATGGGGTCCCCAGACTCCACGGCACGGGACGTGCCTCCTGGAGCCCGCAAAGGTCCGGGCGCTTCTGCTGGCCGCCCCCACCCCGTCCAACAGTGTGTCCACTCAGTGACCCTCGCACCCAGAAACCCCTCCCGGGGCAGGTTCCGGCCCCGAGCAGCTGCGGCCTTGGGCGGCCTGTGCTGGGCACCAGTGCAGGAAGGACAGGGCCCGGGCCGCGTGCCACCCTGGGCGGGAAACTCGCTGCCTGACGCTCTCGCCAAGCCCTCCCTGCCTACCCCTCCAAGCCGGAGCCGGTCCCTCGTCCTAATGCAGTCCTCCAAACTCTGTGCTTCCTGGGGTGTGTGGGGGGGTGGGGGGTGGGGAAAGGCTGAGCCCAGGTGGTGCCCAGGAGCTATTCCTGGCTGTGCTCAAGAGCGACCCCTGGTGGTGTGCAGGGAAACAGACATGGAGCCGGGATTCCACTGCGGTCAGTGGGGTGCCAGGCAAGGGCCTCCCCCCGAACCATCCCTCTGCCCCCGTCTTTCTTGGGGGGTGGCTGTGCCGGGCCCAGCAGGCTATTTGGGCTGGGGCAGGGGCCGAGGCCACAGTGGCCCCGTGGGTCAGGCGCCCAAGCACCCGAGCCCTGCTCTCCCGGCCTGGCCTGGGGCGTGGTGAGCCACAGACCCGCAGAGACTCGCAGGCCAGCGCCCCTGCACCTGGGGCTCAGCCCTGCCTCGGGCCCTTGTGGGGGACACGGTGCTCTGGGCTGCGACGGGGCTTCCGGCCCTGCACTCGGGCACGGCAGGCGGCGGGGGGCCTCCGGGGGCGGGCGGCCGGGCGCGGGGGCCGGGGGCATCACTTGCGAGGCTGCTGGATGTGCTGGGGTCTCGGGCACGGGTGCTTGTCCATGGAGGCGCGGGGCTTCTGGTGGGCCACCTGGGCGGCCTCCGGGGGGAAGTCTCGGTCGCCCTGCGAGGGACACGGCGGGGCGGGGCGGTCAGTGCGGGGAGGGCCGGGCCCCGCCCCCGCCCCATCACTGGCTGCTCGGACGAGGGCTCTGGAGGTGGCCCTCCACCCTGTGGGCCCCAGTGCTGCCGTCTCTGCAGCCCCCATGCAGGGCCCCAGGCTGCCAGGACAAGGCCCCCGCCCAGCCCCCAGGCCCAGCCACCCCCCCCCCCCGACGCTTACCCGGGCCATGACTCCAGAGATGAACACGGTGGGCTTGGGGGGGCTGGAAGGCAAGAAGGACACAGGGTCACCAGGATGCTTCACAGGGGTCACAGGAGGGGCTTGGGGAGAGGAGGAGGAGGAGGAGGGGGGAGAGGAGGAGGAAGAGGAGAAAGAAGAGAAGGAGGAGGAGGAGGAGGAGGAGGAAGAGGAAGGAAGAGGAGGAAGAAGAGGAGGAGGAGGAAGAGGAGGAGGAGGAGGAAGAAGAGGAAGGAGGAGGAGGAGGAGGAAGAGGAGGAGGAGGAAGAAGAGGAAGGAGGAGGAGGAGGAGGAGGAAGAGGAGGAGGAGGAGGAGAAGGAGGAGGAGAGGAAGAGGAGGAGGAGGAGGCGGCGGAAGAAGCAGCTGTGAGCTCCTCATCACAGCCCGGGGGCTCGGGCACACTGCAGGGTCCCCCGGGATTGGGGTGGCTTCAGACGGGGCAGGAAGGGCTGCGTGTGGGGACATGGAACCGTGTGTTGTGAGGGGGGCTGCCATGACGGGGGGCTGTGCCCTGAGGACGGCCCTGTGCTGAGGAAGAGACTCAGCACAGCCCCCCAGGGAGCCCCCAGTCCTGACCCTGGCACAGGTGACGCCAGGGGAGCCGGAGGGTGCGGGGGGCTGTCCCGAGGCCCAGTTCTGGGGCGTGTGGGCCCCCCCACTGGCCCCCAGACAGCAGGCGGCCAGCAGGCAGGGGCGTGTCAGGGACAGGCGCGGGGGCAGCGCGGGCTGTGGGGGAGGACACTCGTCCAGCTCACAGGCTGACCGTGGCCGTGAAGTCTCGGCCGCCCTGTGTGTCGGGGCCGCGTGCGGGAGCGGGGCTGCTGACCGAGGGGCCCAGCCACCGAGGCGGCTCCGCCCAGGAGTGAGGCCGGGCGGGGGTGGTCGGGGCACGGCCAGAAGCAGCCCAGGGCCCAGGGGACACGTGCCCTGGCCAGGGCTGCTCAGCCACCGAAGGGCCCTGCTGGCGGGTGCTTCCCAGCCACCGGGTGCTGACCTGCCCTTCTGGCCTGGGTCAATTCAGATAAGTAACATCCTCAGCACCAAAGAAGCCGTCCTCGGCGTGGCGGGCAGGTGACGGGACACGGCTCGGGGTCACCAGGGCCGGGCAGGGGCAGGGCTTCCCCACAAGGTGGCACTGTGGCTCCTCCTGGCGGGCAGCGGCCAGGCCCGTGAGTGCCCAGCTGGGCAGGTGGGAGTTTCTGCTCGGGAAGACCCCATGGGGCGGGACCCCAACCCTCACCGCCCCCCCAAATTCTGGACCCCAACCCTCACCGCCCCCCCCAAATTCTGGGCCCCAACCCTCACCACTCCCCCCAATTCTGTACGTGTCTAACCACGTGGTGATGCATAAAACCTGGGGTCTGCCTGCCCGGGGCCCCTCCAGGGTGCGTGGCTGGGTCATCGCGTCCCGAGTCTCGGGGAGAAGCCCCAGGGGCGCCTGTGTGGCCCCTCAACCAGCCCCTCGGGCACCCGAGTTGCAGCTCCAGCAGTGGCTGGGCCAAGCTCTGGATCTCGGGTCCAGTTCCGAGAGTGCTTCAGGGGAGGACGTGTCCCTGGGAGGACATGCCAAGGGCAGGCTTCCCCCCCTTTAGTCTGGGGGCGGGTGGAGGTCCCCAAGGATGCTCAGGGCTGACTCCTGGCTCTGTGCTCAGAGATCACTCCTGGTGGGGCTCGGGGACAGTAAGGGGTACCAGGGGTCTAAGCCGGGTCGTGTGTAGGGCAAGCACCCTCCCAGCTGTACTAGTACTCGGCACCAAGGAATACTCTTTCTTTCTTTCTTTCTTTCTTTCTTTCTTTCTTTCTTTCTTTCTTTCTTTCTTTCTTTCTTTCTTTCTTTCTTTCTTTCTTTCTTTCTTTCTTTCTCTCTCTCTTTCTTTCTTCCCTCCTTTCTTTTTCTTTCTATCTCTCTTCTTTCTGTTCTTTTTAAAATTTTTTTTGCTCTTTTGGGTCATACCCGGCGATGCACAGGGGTTACTCCTGGCTCTGAACTCAGGAATCACTCGTGGTGGTGCTCGGGGGATCATATGGGACGCTGGGAATTGAACCCCAGTTGGCCACATGCAGGGTAAACACCCTCCCTGCTGAACTATCGCTCCAGCCTCTCTCTCTCTCTCTCTTTCTCTTCCTTTTTTTCTTCTTTTCTTGTCTCTTTCCTTTCTCTCTCCCTCCCCTCCCCTCCCCTCCCCTCCCCTCCCCTCCCCTCCCCTTCCCTGTCACACCCGGTGATGCTCAGGGGCTCCTCTCGGCTCTGCACTCAGGATCACTCCAGCCCCCAGTCCCCTGCGGCCAGTGTGAGCCGTGAGCAAGCTCCAGGGCTGCCCGGGCTGACCCGACTGACCGACCAGGACACTTTCCTCCTCTCCTTCCCTCTGCGGCCCGGCCCGAGGGCCTCCTTAGCTTTCTGGAAACAAGGAAACACTGTAACGGGCAGGTTCCTGATACTCCACTGCAGGCAGTTTCTGAGCCTCCAGCGTTGGAAACAAACTATCTGCAGGACGCCCTGTGTGGGAGCCCGGAGGTCAGCCGCGATGGCAGGGAAAGGGGTGCAGAGACCTTGCGTCCAGGTCCTCCAAGCCCCTCCCCCCGCCCCGTGCTCCCACCGGTGGGGCCCTTGGAACAGTGTCCCGGACTGTGCATGGAAACCGCATCGACCCCAAGAAGTCCTGGGGGCCAGGTGGGCTGCTCGGGGACCCCCAAGCCCAGCTCACACCTGAGTGTCTCTGGCCTAGAGTGTCACTTTCCCACTGGCCCGGGGTCGCGGTGGCCGGCTGGGGGACAGTGTCTGCAGGGAGTGACCTCTCCCAGCCCGCAGCTCTCCGGGAAGCCGCAGGCGCGAGGCCTGGCGTGAGGGGACAGACAAGTAGGGTCCCAGCCAAGCCCCCCGGGACCAGTTCTGCAGACCGTGCCCCCCGCGGAGAGGTGCTGGGGGCCCAGGAAGGACCCACGGGTCCAGCTGCTGGCCGGGGCGGCAGAGGCCCGGCTCCCAGTGTCCACAGGGGCGTGGGCTCAGCCCCGCCCCCACCCCGGCCGGGAGCAGGTGGGGGGGACACAGACTGAGCTGTCCCCGTCCCTCTCCTGACCCCACGCAGGTTCCCGACACCCCCACGCCCAGGCTCGGCCGGCCGGTCTGCCCAGCTCTGCCCAGGCCCCCCCGGCTGTGGCAGCACGGACGACGCCCCGTGTCCCGGTGTTTGTCCTGCTGGCACCACCCGGCCCCTGGGAGGCGTGGGGCTGTGTGACGGCCACTCCCCGCTGGCCGTGAGTCACCGGCAGTGCCCGCACGCCCACTTCCCTTTGTTCCATCCTGTCCCGAGCCGATGCCTCTCTGCCCTAGGGACGCCCCTGCCGGTGGCCCCTGGGGGACCCTCAGCACCAGGCCCTGCACACGAGGCTCCCGGCCTCCAGGGCTCCTGCCACAGAGGCGCCCGGGGGCCCCGCCGAGTGACCGCTAAGGGCCCCCCCGCGGGGCTGAGGGTCACAGACTGACTCCAGGGTCTTTGAGCCGGGGCTGGACACAGTGACCGCGCCTCAGACTCTGCAGAGCGGAATCACAGGCCCGTGTCTGCCCCACGGCTCCCCGAGTCCTCACGGCCGGAGCGGGGGCGCAGGGCGCGGGGGCGCAGGGCTCTGGCGCGGACCCCAGGACTTCAGACTGACGCCGCCCGCCCCCACGAGCCTTGGGCTTGTCATCAGTGCTCCCAGCCGTGGCCTTAGCCATAAGGAGCAGGTCCCCCCGCCCGGTGGGGGAGGGGAGGAGATGGGGCACGGGACGGAGTGTCTGTCATTACGCGGCCGCAGGACTCTCCACAGGACGCTGGCTACACGCGGGGCCGCAGAGACGCTATGGGACCCCCCCGCCCCTGCCCAGCTCGGGGCCCGTGGGGGCGGGGCACACTCAGTGGGGAGGGCTCCTGCCTCGCACGCAGCAGGCCCGGGGCTGATCCCTGGGACCCCGGCTGGGCCCCGAGCACTGCCAGCAGTGAGCCCCGAGCCCTGCCAGGTGTGGCCCAAACACAGCAACATACAGAGGAGACATAATCACGGGTTCCACATGCCACGTGACAGACACTTCCAAGAGGATCAAAGTTCCATGAGGAACAGCCAGACCCCGTCTGGGAACATTCCACGGACGCCTGCTCGTCTTCCCGTCTTCCCCGGGGGGGGGCCGACAAGCTGCCACCATAATCACGGTTTCTGTTCGGGGCCACGCCCAGCTGTGCTCAGGGCTGACTCCTGGCTCCGTGCTCAAGGATCACGCCCGTGGAACGGGGTGCCGGGGAGTGGGCCCTGGTGGCTGCGTGCGAGGCTCGTGCCCCGCCAGCTGATCTCTCCCCGCCCCCACCCTACCCCACGGGAGGCCACGGTCGGGGCAGAGAAAGCAGCAACTCTCTGTGAACCGTCTCCTGCCTTCCCTACAGCATGGAGTCGTTCCTGAAAACGGCGGAGATCCCATGGGCATGACGGGCCTGGGACAGAGGGTGTGCGGGGAGGGACAGGCGGCCCCCCCATGGGGGAGCCCTGGGAAGTGCTGAGCCTCAGGCCCCGCCCACAGGACCCTCAGGGGATGGGCGAGAGCGTCAGAGGGAGGGAGGTGCTGTGGCAGGGGTGAGGCGGGCGGGCCAGGAGGGCTGCTGTGGCAGGGGTGAGGTGGGCGGGCCAGGAGGGCTGCTGTGGCAGGGGTGAGGTGGGCAGGCCAGGAGGGCTGCTGTGGCAGGGGTGAGGAGGGCAGGCGGGCCAGGAGGGCTGCTGTGGCAGGGGTGAGGTGGGCGGGCCAGGAGGGCTGCTGTGGCAGGGGTGAGGTGGGCGGGCCAGGAGGGCTGCTGTGGCAGGGGTGAGGTGGGCGGGCCAGGAGGGCTGCTGTGGCAGGGGTGAGGTGGGCGGGCCAGGAGGGCTGCTGTGGCAGGGGTGAGGTGGGCGGGCCAGGAGGGCTGCTGTGGCAGGGGTGAGGTGGGCGGGCCAGGAGGGCTGCTGTGGCAGGGGTGAGGTGGGCGGGCCAGGAGGGCTGCTGTGGCAGGGGTGAGGTGGGCGGGCCAGGAGGGCTGCTTTGGCAGGGGTGAGGAGGGCGGGCGGGCCACGAGGGCTGCTGTGGCAGGGGTGAGGTGGGCGGGCGGGCCACCAGGGCTGCAGCGTCTCTGCTACGCACATCTGAGCTGGCACGTGCGTGTGTAGGGGTGCGGGGACTGATTCTACCCCTGCTCTGACTCTCTCCTGCCCCACAGGACGACTCCGCAATGCCCCAAGGATGGGGCACCACCGTGCACACAGCCGACTCCCGGGACAGACCAAGGCCTGGGAAGGGCCCAGGGAGGGTCCCGGAGGGGGTCCCGGGAGCCGTGGCCTCCGGGACGGGGAGAGTGATAGCGAGAAACCCATCCTCCATCTGCCCAGTGGGAAAGCAGGGCCCACAGGGGGTGCGTGGGGGTTACTCCCGGCTCTGTGCTCAGGAGTCACAGCTGGTGGTGCTCGGGGGAGCAAACGGGATGCCGGGGATTGAGCCTGGGTGGGCCGGGTGCGAGGCAGGCGCCCTCCCCGCTGTGCTCCGGCCCCCGGAACCACAAGGGCAGGGCACGAGGTGGCACCGACCTCTCCCTGGCACAGTCTGCGCGGGGCACCCTGGAGGGTGAGCACGGCACCATGCCACATCCTCTGGAGCCCGGCCGGGGCAGCCCTGCTCCAGCGGGCACCGGGAGGGCCGGGGCATCAGCCCAGCCACACCCACGTTCCTTCCTCGGGGCGCGGGGACAGGCGTGGGGGCGGGGACAGGCGTGGGGGCGCTGTGCGGGCTGGGGCGGGAGAAACCTGTGGTGAACAGAGAGGGTGTGCGGGCTGGGCGCTGGGCTGCACTCGGGGCCGAGGCCGCGGCCTCCCTGGCCAGAGAATGAGGCCGCCCATGCACGCGCCAGGTCCCTCCTGGTTTTGTCTGTTAAACGCACCAGACTCACACGGAAGGACACACGGTCTGGGGCGTGTCACACGTGGTCCGGGCTGTACCAGGCTCTGCTGATCCAGCCCTGCCGAGCCTGCAGACCCGCCCGTCCCCAGCACGCCGGCTCGCACCCTCCGCTGACAAGCCGCACACCCTCCGCCCCGACACCCCTGCCACACCCTCGACCCTGGCAATGCCCCGTCCTCACACTCTCCCCCTGGCCGGGGGATGCCCCTGGACACGCCCTGTCCACCCCAAGGCCCTGGCCACGCCCCGTCTCCCCCCCCCCCCCCGCAAGGCCCCTGGCCACGCCCCATCTCCCCAAGGACCCTGGCCACGCCCTGCCCCCTGCAAGGCCCTGGCCACGCCCTGAACCCCCCAAGGCCCTGGCCATGCCCTGAACCCCCCAAGGCCCCTGGCCACCCCCTGTCCCCCCACCCCCCACCCCCGCAGGCCCCTGGCCACGCCCTGTCCCACCCAGGCCCCTGGCCACGCCCTGTCCCCTGTCGCCCCGCAAGGCCCCTGGCTACACCCTCCTCCCGGCAGCACAGACAGCCGACACCCCGCCCACCCAGGCCCAGGTGGGGATACTGCAGAGACCCCGCAAGAGACTCGCCAGGCAAGGGGCTGGGGTGACCCCACAGACGGACCCTCAGGCCCAGACCCCGGCCAGGACACGCAGGGCAGGACGCCGGGCCCTATGCGCTTGGCGTAGACCCGCACCCACCTGGGGCTCTCCCACTCCTGCTCGTCCTTGTCCTTGTCCTCCCTGCCGTCCCCAGAGTGAGGGTGCTTCTGCACGATGCGCATCCCGCCGGCCTTCACTGAAACGAGAAGACGGAGAAGGGCATGAGCGGCGTGAGCAGTGCCCTGGGCAGGGGACACGGTGAGCGGTTAGGGAGGACACAATCCTGACGGGCACCCACGCAGCACCCAGCACCAGCACCGAGCACTCAGCACCCAGCACCAGCACCTGGCACCCAGCACCTAGCACTCAGCATCTAGTACCAACCTAGCATTCAGCACCCTGCACCCCGAACCTAACACCCAGCACCAGCACCTAGCACGCAGCATCTAGTACCAACCTAGCATTCAGCACCCTGTACCTTGAACCCAACACCCAGCACCAGCACCTAGTACCCAGCACCTAGCAAGCAGCACTGACTTAGCATTCAACATGCTGCACGCCAAACCCAACATCCAGCACCAGCACCTAGCACTCAGCACCTACCACCCGGCAACAGCACCTAGCACCCAGCACTGATCTAGCACTCAGCACCCTGCACTCCAAATCCAACACTCAGCACCAGCACCAGGCACCCAGCAACAGCAACTAGCACCCAGCACCTACCTAGCACTCAGCACTCTGCATCCCAGCACCTAGCACCCAGCAACAGCACCTAGCACCAGCACCTACCTAGCACTCAGCACCCTACACCCCGAATCCACCTAGCACCAGCACCTAGCACTCAGCCCTCTGCACCCAACACCCAGTATCAGCACCCTGCACTCAGCACTGCCTTCTCCCAGGTCCCTCAGACACCCCATTGCGGCGCTGTTGCTGCTCTCTTGAGGGGGCAGAAGGCGCAGCCGAGCCAGCGGGCAACACCCTCTCCAGGTCGTGTGCGCGGGCGGCACCTCCCGACCCGTCCTGTCATGACTCTGCAAACTCAAGATGCATTTTAAGTTCTGTTTCTGGGGCCACCGCAGGCTGCTCGGGGCTGGCTGCCGGCTCTGCACTCAGGGATCGCTCCCGGCGGGGCGCAGGGGGCCTGTGGGGTCCTGGGCTGGAACCCGGGGTGGCCGCGCCTGCGCGGGTCTGACCAGTCCCGGGGTCCCCGCTCCAGGCCCCGCCTCCGACACGCGGAGCCACCGGCGCCTGCGCAGTTCGGGAAGAACCGGGCTGTGCCGTCGGGCTGCCCCCGAGGAAGGCGCCCCGGGCAGAGCCGGGCCGCGGGGCTGCGTCTCGGGAGAGCCCCTGGCCCGCGAGTGAGGGCACGCGGGGGTCTCACGGGGTCTGCCTCCTCCCCACCCAGGACTCTGCCGTCCATGTGCTGTTCGTGTCCAGCGTGTCACTTCCCCTCCGGCCCCTCCTTCCCGCCCTCACCAGTGTCCAGCCGGGGCTCCCGCCCTCCACGTGCAGGTCCCTCCTGCAGGGGTGGCCGGCAGGGATGGACCACAGGCCTCCTGCCCAGCCGGGGCGGGCCCCAGCCGGGCAGGGCACTCGCCCCTGTGGCTGAGACTCCGGGCTGCAGAGGGCTGTGGGCCGGAGCGGAGCCATCCAGAGGGACGCCCGCTTGCACACGCTTGGAACCACCCAGAACCACCCACGGCGCAGACAAAGCCCCCGAGCGGTCCCCCTCACGCGTGTGTCCACCCCTCGGGGCAGTGGCGCGGCAGCCCCGGGCCGGGCTCCCCGGGAAGCTCCCCGGCTCAGCGCTGCCCGGACACACACAGTGCACGCTCCCCCGGGCCCGGCCGGGATGGACGCCGCCGGGATGGACACCGCCGTGAGAAGTGGCGACAGTGACCATCACTCGGGCGGAGGCGGCTTCATCTTAACCTGCCGCCTGCCGACACGCATGACACGGCCCGTGGATTGTGGCTGTCTCACGGCCGTCCCGGGGCGCCCCGCAGGGAGCCTGAGGGGAAGGGCCCTGCGGAGTCACTGCCCAGCAGGGGCTCGTGTGCGAGAGGCTCGAGCTAGGAGCCCGGGGGTGGACGCTGGGTGGCCGAGGTGGGCTTCGGGCGTGCAGGGCCCCGAGCTCCCTCTCGGCAGAAGGACCCCCGGGCCCATCAGGGGGTCGGAGCCGGGGCGCAGGCCTCTGCCGTGTGGGGGTGTGCGGCTGCGAGGGGCAGCCCGAGAGGCCGGCGTGGGCGTGCGGGCGAGACGCTGGCCGGAGCCTGAAGCCGGAGCCAGCGCCGCCCGCTCACCCACGGCCCCCGCAGCGCCCACGGCACTGGGAGCTGAGGGTCCCCGGCCCCCGCCGCCGGGCCCGGGGCTGGGGGGTACGTCCAGAGCCGAGCAGGGCCGCTGTCCAGCCGAGGGCGAGGCCGCAGGAGCTGGGACGAGGCACTCGGCATGCAGGGGTGAGGCGCAGCCCACGGAGCAATGGAGGCCGGGCTGGAGGCGGCTGGCCAGGCCCGGGGGAAGAGACGGCCACTGGCCCCGGTGACCGGGAGGCCGCGGGCAGGCAGAGCCGGGGGCTGGTCTCCTCCCAACACCGAGACACACCCCCTCCCCCCCCCCAGGGGAGGCCGTGGACACAGGCGTGTCCCCCGAGTCTGCAGACCCCTAAGCCAACGCCCGCCCGGCTGTAGGAATGCTGACGAGTCTTGGGGGGCGGGGAGAGGGGAGACTGGGTCTCACCCAGCAGTGCTCCGGGCTTACTCCCATCTCTGTGCTCAGGGGTCACCCCTGGAGGGGCGCAGTGGGCCGTGAGCAGTGCCATGGGGCGGTGGCAAGTGCCGCACCCCTCTACTCCCGCCCCAGCCCGGGAAACTGAAGCTTAAGGGCAGTGTGGTCAGTGGCCTCGGAGAAAGCGTCTCAGAGCGGGCGGTCACGCCCCTTGGGCTGCCCTGGTGATACGGGGGTCCTGGACCGAGGCGAGGGGCAGTATGAGACTCAGGTATGAGACTCAGGCAGTATGAGACTCAGGTATGACACGTATGACATACGTGTCAGGTGAGTGCGAGCGCATGTGTGTGTGTGTGTATGTGTGTGTGGGTGGGTGTGTGGGTGGGCGGGAGGCAGGGTTTCTGGGTGTCTGTTTACAGGAAGTGGATTTCCAGGGGGCTCTGAGTAGCTTCCCCCTTCTCCGGAAGGACAAACAGGGCTGAGCCCCCTGCCCAGGCTGGGTCGCTCCTGCCCTTTTCCTGATCACGTGACTGGGTACAGGCCCAGCCGAGAACACGTCCCCACGGCCCGACAGCCAGCTCGGCGTCCACGCTTGCTAGTCCGAGTAGTTCTGACCTGACTCATGGGCCAGCCCCGGAGGAACCGGAGAGGTGGGGGACTTTCCTGTGTCTGTGACGGACCAGCTCCCCCCGGCCCCCAGACGGGGGGTGATCTGAAACCACGGCCCCCACCCCCGGGAGATAATTCGGGGAAACTGTCACCGGCAGCTTTTTAGTGTCTCAATCTCCCAAGCGGCACCCAGAGACTCTCAGACAGCGGGGCTGGTGGCTCCCTTTGAGGGCGTGCCGGGGTGGTGCTTCAGGGCTGGGCGCCGACAGTGCTGTGCCCGGTGGGCTCAGAGGACCCTGTGTGGTGCCGGGGATCAAACCTGGGTGAGCCACATGCAGGGACGCTCGAGTTCCTGGTGCGGGGAGGGTCAATCCTGGGACCGTCAGGATGATTCGGCCTTTTTCTTTCGGGGTGGGAGGGGATATCCGGCAGTGCTCAGGGCGTCTCCCGTCTCTGCTCTCAGGGCCACCCCTGGCACGGTTCGGGGAACACCACGTGGTGGCAGGGATGGAGGCTGGGTCAGTCGTGTGCCAGATGACCCCCCGCGGCTGGACCATCACTCCAGTTCCCAGGGGCTGTTTGCTGAGCTTGGCTGGACACGAGAGCCGGACACAAGAGTGCCCGGGGCTGCCCCTGGCTCTGTGCTCCTGATGGAGGCCTGGTGGTGCTCCGGGGCCCCCCCACGGTGCCGGGGACCAGCCGGGGCCAGCCACATGTGGGACAGGCCCCTGAACCGCTGCCCCGTCTCTCCGCCCCTCCGCCAGTGCTCAAAGGGGAGCTCCCTCTATCCTTCCAAACACTCAGAAGACGTGTCAGGGGGACGCCAGTTAAAGGGGCCGCAGGCTGGCACCCGAGCCAAGGAGGGGGCAGAAAGTGACACCCCAGGACAGACAGCTCCTGTCCGCCCAGCCTAAAGACGCCAGGGCGCAGAGTGGGAAGGCTGGAACGCAGGCTTCTATCCAGAAGGTTCTCTGGCCCAGGAGAGGAGCACCTGAAACAGCCAATGGCATCATGGCATCTCTCTCTCTCTCCCTCTCTTTCTCCCCCTCTCTCTCTCCCCCTCTCTCTATCCCTCTCTCTCTCCCCCTCTCTCTCTCCTTCTCTCTCTCCCTCTCTCTCCCTCCCTCTCTCTCCCTCTCTCTCTTTCCCTCTCTCCTCCTCTCTCTCCCTCTCTCTCCCTTTCTTTCCCTCCCTCTCTCTCCTCTCTCCCTCTCTCTCTCCTCTCCCCCTTTCTCTCTCTGTCTCCTCTCTCTCTCCCCTCTCTTTCTTTCTCTCTCCCCCCCACCACCTGCTCCTCCCCTTTTTGACAAGGGGAGCCCCCAGCCACGTTGGAGGCCGAGGGGTCCCTCCAGATGATGCTGGCCTGACGGATGATTCCGGGGCCTGGGGATGCTGGGGACCCCCAGGGCTGCCCCCATGAACCAACCCCGAAGCCCTCTGGGCTCTCCCCGGGCCCCTCCTGGCCCCTTGCCTGTGCCTTGCCCTGCCCCCGGGGGCCGCCCTGCCCTCCTGGGCGTGTGCCCCACGCAGGCTGTGGAACGGGTTTGGGTTTCTCCTGCTCGTCGGGTTGTGCCGCCGGGGGGCGGGGGGGGGGCCTTCGGCAGGGCCGGGGCAGGGAGCCGGGAAGCTTCTTTCCCTCCCCCACGCCCCGCGACCTCAACCTCGGTCTCTGCTGTCTCTCCTTCCAGCCTGGCGGTGGCTGAGCTCCCACCACCCCAGGGCAGGGGTGGGGTGGGGAGGGGACCCCAGCAGGCACCTCTGCCGGGGGCTTCAGGACTGAGACGCTCACTAGGAATTACCGAGTGGAGTATGGGGCCGGGGGAGTGGTCAGGAAGAGCCGACATGAGACAAGGGAGACCGGGAGAGGGAGTCGGGGGCTGGGGGGCACACGCTGCTCTTCACACAGTGCCCACCAGAAAGCACCAAGGGAGGGAGGGAGAGGCTGGAGGGAAGCTCAGCCTCCAGCCGTGGCTTTCCGCCTAGAAGGCCCTTAACTTAGAGCTAAGCCTTGTGGCACTTCGGCCTGGCCCACTGCGATGCCAGGGTAGCTCACAGCTCGCCTTGGGTCCATCCAGTCCCTCGTCGGGACCCTGCTTTTGGGGTGCTAGGAACTAAGGGCTACCGAGGCTTAAGTCGACAGAACAGACGCCCAGGAGTGAATGTCATTCGGAGTCAGCTAACTCCCAGGTTACAAAGGCACCGCGTTCGCTGTCTTCTGTGTCTCGAGAAAAAGGGCTTTGCTCTGAAGTAACTGTGCGAAGGACACACGGAGAAGGGAACAGCAGTATTCACACGCTAACTGAGTCTGGTTAGGAGATGAAGGTGACGGACTGGTTGGGGGAACGGAGCACAAGGAAAGAGGTTACAGACAAACAGAGGGACGGGAGCACCTTGGGAGCACTGTGACTGGGTGCAATCCACAAAGCCAAGCTCTCCCCGTGGCCAGGAACAAGGACAAACCAGTGTTATCCTCCACCCCCAATTCCAGGCCACGGTTCTCAGCTCTGAGCAGTGCTCTGGGTCTGGGGGCGGGGGAGGGGGTATCTTGGTTTTTTTTTCTCGTTTCTGCTTTGCAGAAGGGGCCCAGGGGCTGCAACGCCAGACTACGGACGCCACGAGGTTCCGGCCAGAGAAGGCCTTCACTCGGCCTCTGAGCACGGGAGGGGGGGGCACCCATGGGCCCTGCAACCTGCACCACCTGTGCCTGGGTGCCAGCCCCCTCCCAACCTCTGGCCCGAGGTGACCAGCCTCGGAGGACAGGGATGATGCCGGGGCCGGTGGGGACACTTCCCCAAGGGCTCCAGCGCGCCAGGGCCCTGGGCCAGGGACCCACCCGATCTCCGGGAGTGGAGGACGGCAGATCTGCCCAAAGCGGGGGTCCCGAGAGCAGGAGGCGGGCGCTGTCCCACCCAGGGACCTTCCAGAGCTCAGCTGTCCAGGCCCGACCTCACAGAGCAGCGAAACTGCGTCCGAGCTGAGCGCTGGCCACCAGTGTGAGACCCCAAGGCTGCTGAGCCCCTGACCCCCGGGCCAGGCTCCCCTCCGCAGGCCAGGCAGGCTGCCTGCAAGGCACAGAGCAAAGCACGGTGAGTCACAGAAAACCTGAGTTCCGGAAGTTTCTCCCTGGAGTTCATGGGCCCCGTGTTGAGCTGGGCTGTGGACGCACCTCACGGTGATGTGTGTCTGGGTTCCTTCCACGTGGACCGTCCACATACACCGCCCCCCACCACCCCGGGGCTTGGCGTCGGGGCGGCTGGAGTGAAAGGTGGGCTTGCTTAAAGGACAGCCCTCGGGGTCGCTCTCGTGTCCCCAAGGAACAACACCCACACACCAAGCGAGTCTCCCTGGCGCTCTGTCTACACTGCCCCCCGGAGCCCCAGGGCTGGTGCAGCGACTTCCTTCCTCTGGGCGGGGACTCCTGCGGGGGGAGCCTCTGCACCCCCCCCCCCCCCCCCCCGAGAATGCCACACGCAGCTGCCCGGCAGCTTCCCGGCGGCTGCTGTCCCCGGGGTCGGCTAGATGGAGTGCCAGAGGCGGGGCAGCGGGCGGGAGCACCCACGCAGCCAGGCTGGGCCAAGGCCTCCCACTGCCAGGAACCTACTTTCTGCCCCCGGCCGGCCCGCAGAGCCAGGGCACCTCCGGCCAGCCGCACCCCGGCTCCAGGGAGACCCAGACGCAAGCTTCTCTCCGCAGGGTCCCTTGCTAGGAAGGGAGACGGGAGACGGGAGACGGGAGACGGCCCCTCCGCTCGCAGAGTGGGGAGAGCAAAGGGTGTGGGGGAGTGGACGTCAGCGCTGGCCCAGGGCTCCATTTTCTAGGAAAGCGGGCGCCTTCCTGGCCTTCCTCAGCCAGGAATCCCAGAGGCCAAAACAGCAGGACCCGATGGCCCTTTCAGAGCAGGGGCTGCGGGGGCAGAGTGGGCCCGAGTGACCGGGGTGGGGGCAGAGAGTGGGCCCGAGTGACCGGGCTGGGGGCAGAGAGTGGGCCCGAGTGACCAGGCTGGGGGTGTGGATTGGGCCCGAGTGACCGGGCTGGGGGCGTGGACTGGCCCGAGTGACCGGGCTGGGAGCACGGAGTGGGCCCGAGGGACTAGGCTGGGGGCAGAGAGTGGGCCCAGCAACTTGGGGGGGTGTTCATCTGCCCTGGCCGCCCACTGTGAACCATCAGCCCTGGCCCCCAGCCCCCGCGGCCCGGGACCCCGTCCGGCCCGACACCTGCAGTTCCGAAGGCGGCGCCCCAACTTGTGCGGGTGTTGTGGGAGGGAAGAGGCTGAAGTTGTGCAGCTGAACTTCCTCGAGTTACTCAGATCTGCACCCACTCCCCGAGGCCTGCGACCCTCGGGAGACTGGAAAGCCACGGCGGCCCCGGCAGCGCGGGGCTGGGCTGGACGCAAGCCCTCCGCGGCCCGAGCGTGGACACCCGTGTCTCCCCACCCCCGCGGGACCCCCGGGGGAGCCCGAGTCCGTACCGGCGGGCGGGTGTCCGGCCTTGGTCTCCTGCTTGCCCTCGGGAGGCGAAGACATGGTGCGAGCGGCCGAGTTTCCTTGGGGTTGCGGCGGCGGCGGCGGCGGCGGGGCGCGGTGGACACCGGCGCGGGCGGGCGCGGGCTGGACCGGCCACCTGGAGGGGGCGTGGCCGCCGCGCGCTACGTGGCACAGCCCCGCCCGCCGGCCCGCGGGGGTCGCGTGACGTCAAGACCACGCCCACTACACATGCCACGCCCCTCGGCCTCGGCCCTGCGCCAAGCTGCGCCTCTAGGTCCCGCCCCATCGTCTAGGATACGTCCCTTGCGGCCTCAGCCCCGCCCCACCTCTTCGAGGCCCCGCCCATCTCATCTAGGCCCCGCCCCTCCGCACCGCCTTCGCTCCCGCCCCGCCCCTCTAGGCCACACCCCCTGGACCGGCGCCTCGTGTCCCCGGCCCCGCCCCTCTCCTCGCCCCTCCTGTAAGCCCCGCCCCTTGCGCTCTCGGCCCCGCCCCTCGTGCTGAGCAGGCGCAGTCGGCGCTGCCACGTTGGATCCTGGGCGGCGGGTGGCGGGTCTGCGGGCGCGGGGCCAGGCGAGCGCTGGGGCCGGGCCGGGCCGTGGGGGGGGGGCGGGTGCGTGCCAGTCCGGATGGCAGCCCTCCCTCGTGGGCCTGCGCGGGGCTCCCGGACCCCGCGGGTGCTCCGGCCTCCTGCACCCACACCCGGGGAGGCGCGGCGTGTGCGACCCCCGGGGGACCCGGGACGGAGGGAGCTGGCCGCAGAGCCTCTCCCCGCCGCCTGGAGCGCCGCGCCTTGGCCTGTGTCCACCCCTGCCCGTGTCGGGCGTCCGGGTTCCGGCCCGCGCTGACCCTTCCCTGGCGCCCACGCACCGGGCGGGCCCCTCCGGCCTCCCCGCCGGCCTCTCCGCGCCTGCTAGCGCGCCCCCCCTGCCCCGGCCTCCCGCGCCCGGACACCGCGCTCCCCGCCCTCCGCAGCCCCCCTGCAGGGCCCGTCCTTTCCCGGGGTCTCTGCTGCCCGCGCCGGACACGCCCCGCCGCGTGCCCCCTGCGCCGCCCTGCCCTCGCCCGGCCCCCCAGCACCGTGGCTTAGGGCCGCCGCAGGAGCCCGGAGCAGGCTGCGGACGTGTGTGTGTGTGTGTGTGTGTGAGAGAGAGAGAGAGAGAGAGAGATAGTTTAATTGGACCTGGACCTGGACTATTAACTCTCGAGCAGACAGCAGGTGCGGTGACACTTGGCCTCCCCCCGCCCTCGGGTCCTGGTCTCGGTCCTGAACCGCGTGCGTGTGTGTGTGTGTGTGTGTGTGTGTGTGTGTGTGTGTTCTGGTCTTGGTCCTGAGCCGCGCCTATGTGTGTGTGTGTGTGATAGTTTACTTGGGCCTGTGTGTGTGTGTGTCTATTAACTCTCGAGCAGACAGCAGGTTCGGTGACACTTGGCCTCCCCTCCCCAACCCGGCCCTCGGTCCGCCAGGACCTTCTGCGCAGAGGCCCAGGCGCGCAGGGGCAGGGGCTCGGGTGCCCCCGTCTGCACCCTGGGTCTTGAGAAGGCCGCGCCCTGGCCGGGTGCCGCTGGGGTATGACACTGGCGGGGCCGGCGCGTTCAGACAGACGGAGCTGCCAGTGCGCCCCCCCCCCCCAGACCCTTCCCGGCTGGCACAGGCCAACCCTCCGCCCCCCCGGGCACGTGCCGGAGGACCCGGCCTGGGGCACACGCGTCTCCGCCCTCCCTGCTGCTCCGCTGCGGCACGGACGCGGCGGGAGGGTCGCGGGGACATTCCTGGGGCCTGTCTTCCCCGGGCCCTCGCTGGCCCTGGGGTCTGCGGTCCAGAGGGTAGGAGGTAGAGCTGGTGGCGGCCGCGGGGGCGGCCACGGCAGCGAAGGCGAGGGAGAGGCCAGAGAAGGGGCCCATGGCCGGGGGCTTGGCAGAGCAGGCCGTGCCAGCGCCCTGGGGACAGCGAGTCCTGGCCCTAAGGCGGCTGGGCACGGGCACATGCCAGCACTGACACCCACGGCCTCCCAGACTTTGTGCGCAGAGAGTCCCTGCTGGCCTGTGTGTGTGTGTGTGTGCGTGCGTGAGTTTGTGTGTTTGTGTGTATGAGAGTTTGTGTGTGTGAGTTTGTGTGTGTTTGTATGTGTGCCTGTGAGTTTATGTGTGTGAGTTTGTGTGTGTTTATGTGTGTGTGACCTTGTGTGTTTGTGAGTTTGTGTGTGTTTGTGTGTGAGTTTGTGTGTGTGAGTTTGTGTGTTTGTGTGTGTGAGTTTGTGTGTGTGTGAGTTTGTGTGTTTGTGTGTGTGTGTGTGAGTTTGTGTGTCTGTGTGTGGGGGGCATGCTCCTGTTCTACACCTCTCCTGGCCTCACCGGCCTCTCTCTCAGGAGTGACCATTTCTTTGCCATTGCTGGAATTGCTCAGAGAGGAGAAACCCTTATCCTCAACTTTGTGACATTTCTTACTGAATCATGACATGGAGGTTTTTTGTTTGTTTGTTTTTCATTTTGGGTCACACCCGGTGAATGCTCAGGGGTTACTCCTGTCTCTGCACTTAGGAATTACTCCTGGTGGTGCTTGGGGGACCATATGGGATGCTGGGAATCGAACCCGGGGTCGGCTGCATGCAAGGCAAACACCCTTGCCGCTGTGCTATTGCTCCAAACCCAACATGGAGGTTGTAAGTGATATTAATTTAAACCCAATATATTTGACATACACAGGCAAAAACGATATACTGAAGATGATATGTATGTACCAAAGTAAAATAAAAACAATAGAATCTCAGCTCTCTCTTTCCCACACATACACACGCGGGCAGACACACACATTGAAGAAATCTTTTGGCCTTCTTGGATTTGTCAGTCAAGGGGCAATTGAGAAATACTTTGAGGGCTTTCTCTCTCTCTTTTTTTTTTTTTTCTTTTTGGGACACACCCAGCAATGCACAGGGGTTACTCCTGGCTCTGCACTCGGAATTACTCCTGGAGGTGCTCAGGGAACTATATGGGATGCCGGGGATTGAACCTGGGTTGGCTGCATGCAGGCAAATGCCCTCCCCACTGTGCTATTGCTCCAGTCCCGAGGGCTTTCTTTAAGAAGTAAGTCTGCAGCAGCGTGGGACATGGAGATCAACGTGAGTCCCATTCCCAGTCACTATTTAGCTGAGGATATCTGCAGACAAAACAAAACAAAACAGAACGGAACAGAACAGGACAGCTAGCTGGACCTGGATAAAATACTTCTGATTTTTGCAGGGACGTTAGGTTGCAGAAATTGCAACAGGAAATGAGGAACTCAAGCATGAACACGAATTTCCTTTAGAAGGGCAAGGCTTCTGAGGTGACTCATGCAAGTGGGGATTGGAGGGACACTCCCCCCCCCCCAGAGCTTCTGAGGGCTTGGACAGCAGCAGCCTCCTGCCTAGGTCTGTGCTTCCACGCGGAGGCTGGGCCCCCAGAGTTATTGGGGGCCTCTTCACATTCATCTCCTTTCTTGCAGGGGTCTGGTTCCAAGCATAAAAATCGAACATGACAAAGACATCAAGGGTCACAAGGCCGTTGGCAAAATAGAATCTTCTCCAGAGTCTGAAATCTGAAACTGAAGAACAACATTACAGGAGTCCTTTGATTCCCAGGGCACAGCCCTGATGGAGGCCCCCGGGGCGATGCTGGGCTGGGCTGGGTCGTGGCGGCACCGCAGGGCCTGGTTCCAGAGCAACTGGGCGCTACCACCCAACAGGAAGCGTGAGCCTGGGCGGGCAGGGGCGTGAGCTGCCTTATCAAGCGTCCATCTCGCCGCCGCTGGGGGCGTGTGGGAGGCCCGCCTGAACACAGGCAGGCGTGCAAGCGGGTGTGGGCCCAGCAGGGGTGCAGACCCCAGGACCCCCCTTTCTAGGTGGATTCACCAGTTCTGGACCAACTGGGTCAGCAGGGTCAGATGGGAGGGACCTAGGGACCCTCTCAGTGTCCGTGGCAGCCCCACCCCTGTTTCTCTACCCACTGGGCTCTCCTACACCCACCGCCCCTCTGCCGCGCTCTTTGCTTCAAAACAGCCTTGGAGAAGTCAGGGCATTTTGATGGTATTAGTGGGACCGGTCTTTCAAACTGGCTGTTGTCACAGCTTTACTGAGAGGTAAGTGACATCGTGAGTTTAAGGTGTGCCTGATCTGTGATACACCCAGTATTAGAGTGTGATTACCAACATCAGACAATGCTTTGACCAGTCCCAGAATTTTGTGGTGTGAACAGTGAAGACATGGTCTCGGAGTCACTTAGAAGCTATTTTTGACCTTAATAACTACCCTGGGTATTTTTTTTTCTTTTTGGGTCACACCCGGCGATGCACAGGGGTTAACTCATGACTCTGCACTCAGGAACTACTTCTGGCGGTGCTCGGGGAACCATATGGGATGCTGGGAATCAAACTCGGGTCGACTGCGTGCAAGGCAAATGTCCTCCCCACTGTGCTATCTCTCCAGCCCCTCCTGGGTATTTCTTCACTGGTTGCAAACATCCTCTGAGCCTCACAGATGTGATCCTTGAGCACAGAGCCAGGAGGAAGCTCTGAGCACCACTGGGGGTGGCCCCCCTTCCCCAAATACAAGCACAAGCTTTTTAAAAGTATTGGAACTAATCAGTAAAGGATATAGAAACAGGCAGAAGTTGGTTGTATTTCAAGATACAATGAAACATCTGAAAACTAAAATTCTTCACTGGCATTGACCAGTAACACTTAGTAATAACTTTGACCAAGACAGTCAATACAATAAAAACTACAAAACCTGGTGAGAGAAATCGAAGAGGACATGAACAAACAGTTAGGGCTAGAGAGGTAGAATTGGGGCAGAGGCACCTGCCTCGCACGTGTTTGAGCCTGGCTTGATCCCTAGCACCGTATGTAGCCCCCTAGGTCTCTCCAGGGGTGATCTCTTAGCACAGAGCAAGAAGTGAGCCCTGAACACAGCCAGGTGTGGCCCCAAAAGAAAAATAAGAAAGCAAAACTGAGAATGATAGCCCATGTTCATGGACCAGAAGAATGCACAATATTCAAATGTTCATACTACCCTTAGCCACCGAAAGAGTCAATGCAATCCTTGTCAAATTTCTAATGGCATTTTTTCCACATAAATAGAAAACGGAGTCCATAAACTTTACATTTCAAGCACTGGTGGTTACCTTCCTGTTTCTTACCCTCCAAATTCCAGAGCTACATTTCATACTTTCTCTCAGACCATATGAATTCTTTTGACTACTTTCAAGTAAAAATATTCTGTATAAACACTGTATCACTGTCATCCCATTGTTCCTCGATTTGCTAGGGCGGGCACCAGTAACGTCTCCATTGTGATACTTGTTGTTACTGTTTTTGGCACATCAAATATGCCACAGGTAGCTTGCCAGGCTCTGCTCTGCGGGCGAGATACTCTCAGTAACTTGCCAGGCTCTCCAAGAGGGGCGGAGGAATCCAACCTGGGTCGGCTGCGTGCAAGGCAAACGCTCTACCCGCTGTGCTATCGCTCCAGCCCTGTATAACACACTAAAAGGAAAAGCATCAACTTACTTTGGAGAACCTAAACAATAGACTCATATCTGAAGGATAAAGTAAGTCACCACTTCTCAATAATCTTGCAGACATCAGGGTCTACCATTTATTGCATTCTTTGTGTATCTCCCCAGAATTCTAGAAAAATAGATAAGGGTTTTAAATATTATTTTATTTGTAGACTTTGATTTATATTTGTCTGATGTTTCTCTCCGGGTTGAGTGGAGGTTATGAGTTTTGGGAAGGAGGACCAAAGATGTTAAGGGTCCGTATACCTCATTGGTGATGGTCATCCTGATTGCCTCAGTGATGGTGTTTTATGTATACTTACTTTTATCTCTAAGTTAATTCATTGGTGAGTTTAGCACTTTGTTGGGAATTGGCATGAACACAGGCTAAATTCTTTGTATTAAGCAACCTGTATTAAGCAATTATTATTGCTTAATAATGGATGAGTGTACATAAAGAAGCAAGTATCTGGCTGTGATTCTGGAATTCACATTTTGGCTTTTCCTTTCTCATTTTTGTTTTATTCTCTCGCTATTCTGGCTTAAAGACGGTAAACAACTTCTCTAACTAAAGTTTCATTTTATTCTTTTCCCTGAGGAGATGACCTGGTTTTCTTTTTTCAACCATCTTTCTTCTTGGCCAAGTGATTCTACCTAATTGATTAATCATTCCATTGAGGATGAAGAACTTGTGTGTGACTTTGTAGGCCAGAGAAAGATTATAAATAATGGCTTCAGCTGGCAAATTAGTTCTTACCGCATTTACGGAAGAGCCAGTTCTGTTCTTGCCCAGTTTTTAGAAAAAGTTCAAGCTTTGTAAATACAATTATGGGTAATCCTGATAAGAACAAATCCCAAGTCTACCTTTCAGGTTCGAAGGGACCCTCTGGGGCACCACTGGGAGATTTGCACTGACAAGTTGATAAACTGCTTTGGACACAGAAAAGATAAGAGAAAATGTACAAATCTCAGGCTGTCACTGGAGACATCGGACAGTGGTATCGGTGCCCTTAACGAAGAGCCCTGCAGTGCTGGAGTAAAGAAACACTGCCCCTAATGCCGGCATTCTTTGCAGAGTCCACGGGAAAGGTAAAACTTCTATGACATTGCTCTGCTTACTTGGCAAGGAAGGGCCAGGCTTGTTAGAATCGGCCT
Organism: Sorex araneus; assembly: GCF_027595985.1. Lineage (NCBI taxonomy): Eukaryota > Metazoa > Chordata > Mammalia > Eulipotyphla > Soricidae > Sorex > Sorex araneus. Next base: position 102,829,517 of record NC_073302.1, read on the forward strand.
GTTTGCGGCTCCCCGTCAATAGAGGATATTGTTGCTGCTTCCTTCTCCTCCCCTTCCCACCTCTTCTTTCAAGTTCCTCCTCCACCTCTCTCCTCATCTCTCCTCTCCACTTGCATGAGGCCAGTTCACTACTGATTGAGTATTGGCAGAAAACAGAACATCTCCTGGGATTAAGGAGTGGGTGTCCGCAGCCGGAGAAGCCCTGGGAACACCGTGACTGTCTCTCTGTCTCCGTCTCTGTCTCAGTCTCTGTCTCTGTCTGTCTCTCTCTCGCTTGCTACCCACGATGGCTCTGTGACGCTCCTTCCTTGCGCTGGCTGGTGAGAGTTCTCAGATGTTTGTTCTAACACTATCCGAGGGGAGCTTGAGAAGGTATTTGCCATGGTGGTAGTTGTTTTTTTGAGGGGGTCCACACACTTGGTTGTGGTCCAGGGGTTTGTGCTAGTGTGGCTTCGAGGGCCAGGCCTGGCAGTGCTGGGGGCTGGACTTGTGCCTTCACCCGTGCCAGTCAGGCGCTCTGGCACTGAGTCGTCTTCTAGGCCTTTTCATAGCTGACATCAGCATTTATATGGGTGAGTCAAATATTCAAACTACGGCTGTGAGTCTCCACACGGGAGGTGGCCTCGCCCAGTGAGCTGGGGTCCGGATTGGAACAGGCAGGAGGGGGGCGGGGCACCGCAGCTATTCCCTGGCCCCCGCCTGAGTTTGGACTTGCCACGTCCCCTTAATTCTTTAAACAGGCCGGGGTGGGGACGGGATCTGGGAACACTGGTGGAGGGAAGTTGGCACTGGTGCTGGGACTGGGGTTGAAATGTCGTGTGTCTCAATAACTTTGTAAATCATAAGTCTTTAATGAAATTTAAAAAATATCTTTCAACAGATCTTGTGTTCTCTCTCTCTCTTTGTATGTCTCCCTGTCTCTGTCTCTGTCTGCCTCTCTGACTCTCTCTCTTTCTCTCTCTCTTTGTGTGTCTCCCTGTCTCTATCTCTGTTTGTCTCTCGGACTCTCTCCGTCTCCCTGCCTTTGTCTCTGTCTCTCTCTCTTTGTGTGTCTTCCCATCTTTGTCTTTGTTTGTCTCTCTGACTCTCTCTTTCTCTGTGTCTCTCTATCTCTGTCTCTGTCTCTCTGACTCTCTGTGTCTCCCTGTCTCTGTCTTTGTCTCTCTCTCTTTCTGTGTCTCCCCATCTCTGTCTCTTTGTCTCTCTGACTCTGTCTCCCCGTCTCTGTCTTTGTCTCTCTCTCTTTCTCTGTGTCTCCCCATCTCTGTCTCTTTGTCTCTCTGACTCTCTGTGTTTCCCTGTCTCTGTCTTTGTCTCTCTCTCTTTCTCTGTGTCTCCCCATCTCTGTCTCTTTGTCTCTCTGACTCTCTGTGTCTCTCCGTCTCTGTCTCTGTCTCTCTGACTCTCTCTCTCTCTCTCTCTCTCTCTGTGTCTCCCTGTCTCTGTCTCTGTTTGTCCCTCTGACTCTCTATCCTCCTGCTTCTGTTCCTCTGCGGTCCCTGGCCAACACACGCAGCTGAAGCTCCTTCCCCACCCCCGGGTCTCTGCTGAGACCTGAGGCAGTGAGCAGCATCACTCCCCGCCCTCTCCTCCCTCCGATTCTGAGGTTCAGCTCTGATGCTGTTTTGTTTTGATTTGTCTTTCCCCCAGCTGGTAGTGCTCAGGACTAACTCCTGGTCTGTGTTCAGGAATCATCCCAGTAGTGCTCAGGGGACCACACGGGGTGCCAGGGACCAAATGGGGATCAGCTTTGTGTGAGGCACATGCTTTACCCCCTGCACTGTCTTTCTAGCTCAGGCTCCAGTGCTCTGGGTGCCTGCAAACCAGGAGGAGACACTTTCAGCCCAGTGTGCTAGTCGGGGCAACTCCTTAGGGGGAGAAATGCCCAGTGACATTGCATGGGCCTCTGCTGTGTTATCTGTCAACACATTACAGGCCCAGAGTTTGCAGAACTGTGAGTCAGAGATAAGCGCGCAGTTAGTCACTGCTGACTCATCGGGAATCTACCCTTTAGCCCATGCCTCAGGGAGCTGGAAAGAGAAGATGATTTCAGAGACTTTGCATCATGTTCCGAACAGACTGAGTTCCCCAGGGGTGCTGTTCTTTGGGACCCAACCTGCCCAGGGCATCCCGACAGCTTAGCGCCCTTCAACTCACGTGCACCATCAGACGGTTTGTGGAGATTCTCAGCCTGTTGCAAGATCCCCACACCTGAGTCTCACTGTCTCCCTTACATAACTCGAGAACGGCACAGCACTCAAATGTCAGGTCTCCGGTGCCGAGATGTGATCCAGGGGGCTGCACGTGTGCGGTCTCTCCACAGCTGCACGAGCATGACTCCAGAGGCCAGCTAGACTACTTTTGGTACCGGCAGCGCCTTGCAGAATGTCTCCAGAATGAGAACTAAGCCACGGCCCCATGCCTGCTCTCTCTCTCTCTCTCTCTCTCTCTCTCTCTCTCTCTCTCTCTCTCTCTCTCTCTCTCTCTCTCTCCTTGCGGGGGGGGAAGGGCATGGCGACCGCCATATTATGAGGACCACAGCTGAGAGTTACAAGCTTGCAATTGCCGGGAACCAATGCCTGGGAACAGCCAGAAACCCATGCCTGGGAATGGCCAGAAACTTATACCTGGGCACCAATATGTCAGTACAAACTGACCTGTAACTAGGAACAACCGCTTCTTGGGAAAGGCTGCAGAACAATGCCCAGGGAAACTGCTACCAGGGCCCACATCCAGTTTCGTTTAACATTTGCATTCTTTGCTATTCCCCCATTCTGCCCACTTCCTCATATAATCAATTATAAAAGACTAGCTTAGGAGAAATAAAGTTGGAGCTTGCTCCCATTCTTGTGTCTGTCTGTGTCTGTCTCCTTTTCACTCTCGCACCCTCTCCCGGTTACCCACGTTGAACAAGTCCCGTGGGACGGGACATGCAATGATCCAATATCTGGAAGAAATCTCCCTGGACTTAGTTGCTAAAATACAGAAATCCAAAACCACGCGGCCGCACAACCTCATATCTCTTCACAGCAGGTCTGACTCTAGTGGGGAACTCCTAACAATAATAGTGAGGTTTTTGTTGAAATATGGAATGTAACCAAAGTAAAGAGAAAGTAAAGTGAAATTTATCAGTTATGGGGGCAGGGAAGGGCAGAATGGATGGGAGGTGTACTGGGTTTTTTTTTTTTTTGGTGGTGGAATATGGGCACTGGTGAAGGGATGGTTGTTTCAGCACTGTATAACTGAGACTTAAGCCTGAAAGCTTTGTAATTTTCCACATGGTGATTCAATAAAATAAAAAAAAAGATTTTAAAAAAACGTCAGGTCTCCGGGCGGGGGCAACAGCGCAAGGGTTAGGGCCTTACACCCCGCCGAACCCACTTCAGGCCCCAACGGCACACAGCGGTTACTCTCGAGCACGGAGCCAGGAGTTGGCCCTAAGCAATGCTGGGGGCGGCTCCAAGACAAAAATAAGCCAATCTCTGAAGTCTCCTTTTCCTCCCCTGGCCCTTCTCTTGTCCCCCTTGATCTTTTTTTTTTTTTTTAAGATCACTTCTTATTGATTTACCATCTTTATTATATTACAGAGTTTGGGGGGGTTAGCCCCATACCTTTAAATCCATGGACTCGTCACCACCCGGCATCAGCGTTCAGGGCCACCACCACTGAAAGGACCCTCTACCCATCCCGCCCACCCCACCCCTCCAGTAACCCCCAATTTCCACTGCGCTTGAGAGTTACTTTCGCTGTTTTTGCTTTTGGCCTGTTTGCTTTAGTTATTTATTCCACTTGGAGTGAAACCGTCTGGTAATTGTCTTTCACTCCCTTCCTCACTTCACTTAGCATAAGCACCTCAAGGTCCATCTCTTTTGTTCCCAAAGCCACAGCTTCATTACGTACCGGCAGAGTGGGCTTCCGCACGCCTGGAAACCCCATCTTTCTGTGCCCTCAGGTGTGGACCGACGTTTAGTTTGGCTACATGCTCTGTCTACTGTGAGGAATGCTATTAGCAACGCTCTTACGGCCACCCCCAGCCCTGCACCGTCCCCTGAGCAAAACCTAGGGGCGCCCCTGAGCACTGACTTGGGAGCAACTGTTGAGTAGTGCCAGATATGGCCTCGAACCAGCAACAAACAAAACCCCAAAGAAGCAGGCAAGCAGGTAGACAGGGAAGGGGTCCTCCCCAGCCCCCACAGCAGTCACTGCATGGGAAGTAATAAAATCAGTATCCCCAGGGCTGAACAAGTCACCTTGTGGACACAGGCGCTAAGGGCTGAGGAGACCTTTACCTGGTGCCCGAGAGACCCAGAGAAGCCCAGACCCCCTTGGAGAGAAGCTCGGGCAGGAGCAAAGGCCTGGGAAGGAGTGTCAAAGGCCGGCAACTCCTCCCAACCCACTCCCTTGGCAACCGCCCTAGCAACGAGCGGTAGAAGCCCCGCCCGGCAGGAACCCGAAAGGAGCAGCTTGGGCAAAGGAGGCACAAACATCCGCTGCCCCAGCCCTGTGCGCCTGGTGCCCATGTGCTGCTGCTGGGCACATGCCGAGCACGCGTGTCCCCACCTGTCCCCTCCGGAGATGTGCACTCTCATGTCTGACCCTGGGATGAGACGTGTCCTGGGGCTCCCACTCCACTCTGGAGAAGCCCACATTCTCTCTCTCTCTCTCTCTCTCTCTCTCTCTCTCTTTCTCTTTCTCTCTCTCCCTCTCTCTCCCTCTCTCCCTCCCTCTCTCTCCCTCTCTCCCTCCCTCTCTCTCTCCCTCTCTCTCTCCCTCTCTCCCTCCCTCCCTCTCTCCCTCCTTCTCTCTCTCCCCTCTTTCCCCTCTTTCTCCCTCTCTCTCCCCTTCACTCTCTCCCTCCCTCTCTCTCTCCCTCTCTCTCCCTCCCTCTCTCTCTCCCTCTTTTTCCTTTTCCTTCCTTCTCTCCCCCGCTCTGTCTCTCTCTCTCCCTCTCCCTTTCTCTCCCTCTCTCTCCCTCTCTTTCACTCTCTCTCTCCCTCTCCTTCCCTCTGTCTCTGTCTCTGTCTCTCCCTCCCTCCCTTCCCTTCTGCAAAACTTTCAGATTAAACAAAAAAAATTTTTTTTAACTTCACTGATGGTCTCCTGAAGTTCTGTCTCGAGAGGAAGGCAGGAACCCGAAGGCTGGGTAGGTCTGGCCTGGCTTTCTCGTCCCCCCAGGAGCCAGAGAAGATACTCCCCGGTTACCAAGGTTACGAGTGAGACGATGACCCTCTAAGATCAGCCTGGAGGCCTTCCATAGCTGTGGCATGTTGCTTGGATGCAGCTGCCGGCAAATGCCCAGACAGCCTACAAGACGGAGCTCTCGCCTTTGCTCAGGGTCCAGTTTTTTTAGCATGAGCAATTAAACCTGAGTCCTCCTGACTCTCAGGGCATGTTGCTTGTTTTTTTTCTTCTTGGCAGGAATTTTTGCAACAAGGGTAAATACAGAGATCTCAAGATGAGGAAGTTTTTTGTTTTAAAAACAAACAGA
>NC_073302.1:103440004-103630004 GCF_027595985.1 Sorex araneus
TATCCTAAAATAAGAATAACATTTTATGGGTTTTCTTTTTTAAAACTCCAAAACAAAAAGCTAATGTAACATAGACCTTCAAAAGATATCAAGAAGCCTTAGGCTGGGAGAGCTGGTTCAGGAGGATGGATGAAGCTGCCTGCTTTGCCTGCAGGAGAACTGAGCTTGATCCCTGACAGCACAAGGGACTCGGGAGTAATCTTCAAGCACAGAACGAAGAGCTGGTGGACTCCCAAACCGAAATAATAACACAGCAACAATGAAGATACAAGGATAGTACAAGAAAGTATCAGAAAGTCATTAATTGTTTTTCAGAAATGCAAATACTGTTTATGGAGTGGAGCAACAGCACAGCGGGTAGGGCGTTTGCCTTGCATGCAGCCAAACTGGGTTCGATTCCTCGTCTCTCCCAGAAAGCCCGGCAAGCTACCGAGAGTATCCCGCCTGCACAGCAGAGCCTGGCAAGCTACCCGAGGCATATTCGATATGCCAAAAACAGTAACAACAAGTCTCACAATGGAGACGTTACTAGTACCCGCTCAAGCAAATCCATGAACAACGGGAGGACAGTGCTACAGTGCATATAATTTATATAGCTTTTCTACAAAATTAAAAAGAAAAAATCTGTGGCTAGAAACACTGGCATTTAAGGAGAATTTTAAATAATTGTTAAGTTGCTCCTTCCCTCAAGAAATGCAACTTTTAGCTCGACTCTCCCCCACTCTCCTTAAATATATATGTGTGTCATATGTGTGTGTTATTATACTTACTGTGTCACACATATTGTGTGTATACAGGCTACAGAAAGCAAATAGAATGAAAAGAATCTTCATGAATTCAAGTTGACTATATTTAATCAGATTCTGGCTTCAAATTTAAAACAGACATGCCATAGGATTTAGGGAAACACATGACACCTTTTTTGTTTATTTTTGTTTTGGGGTTTCTTAGGTCTCAGAGCTTACTGCTGGCTCTGTGCTTAGGGATCACACTTGGCAGTACTCAGAGGGCCCTGTGGGGTGTCGGGGATCAAACCTGGGTCAGTCTCATGCAATGCAAGGATCATAGAGCTCCAATCTCCCAAACAAACCATATGTTCACTTTGTCAATTAAATGTGGAAATGTTGGTATGTAACATTATATATATAAAAAAAAGAGGAATTCAGCTAGATTCTCAGTAACACAAGATTGCTTCAAGGACTTTTTATTTTTTTCCTTTTCTATAGCCTGTTTACATGTTCTCTATACACTTAAGTAGCTATTTACTTATATCTGGAGATTTATACACTATCAACTGAGTTCATGAGTTCACGGATGCAAGACCTTTCAATATCTAGTTCTCCCTCTTGGATACCACGCAAGCTACTGAGAGTATCCTGCCCGCATGGCAGAGCCTGGCAAGCTCCCGTGGCATATTTGATATGCCAAAACCAGTAACAATGATGGGTCTCGTTCCCCTGACCCTGAAAGGGCCTCCAATGCAGCACTGTTGGGAAGGACGAGTAGAGAGAGCTGCTAAAATCTCAGGGCTAGGATGAATGGAAACATTACTGGTGCTCACTTGAGCAAATTGATGATCAATAGGAGGACAGTGAAACAGTGATCAACTGAGTTCAGGTAGAAAAAAGGCTCAGGATTTATTGTGAAAGAGTTCACTTAAATACAAACTGTGAGGGTACAGAGAGCACAGTGGGTGAGGCTCTCACCTTGCCTGTGGCCAGCTGGTTCCTGGCACCTCATTTGGGCCCACGAGTCCCACTAGGGGTCATTCCTAAGATCCGAGATAAGAGGGGCCCCGAGCACCAGGGGGAAATGACCCCAAATCAAAAATTGGGGGCATGGTTACCTTTCTGCAAGGCAGTTTAAATAATTTGGGGGCTTTAAATACATGAAAATGATATGCATAACTCTGTGAGAAGTTCTTGAAATCCATCACAATACAGGTTCAAGATTATGCCGTCAACCCATTCCCAGAGAAAATTTCCACATCTGGGTCAGTGGATTTCCAATAAAAGGCTCCCGCATGCAGCTGCCTCCTTCATGCAGCTGGGACAGTGCGGGCTACCCTGAAGGCCAGAGGCTTCATGTCCACCCCGTGTGCCAGGAACGGAAGGCCGCCTCCAAAGGCCAGAGAGCTATGGAGCCATCAACCAAGGGATCTGGTGTTGAAGCTCAGATGCAGTGACTCAGGATTCTGTGCTCCCTTCTGCCTTCGAACACACATGTATGTGCTCCAGAGTCTTCAAAGCAGTGCCTGTGTCTGTGAGAGCTGTCTCAGAGGCCAGTTCTAACTAGGAAACCAGGTCACTGGGCAATGGCATCAGCTGCTCCAGAGTTCTGCAAAACATTTCTCTGTGGAGAAAGAGCACTGTAAGGAGTCACTGTGGCTAGCTCACAGCTGCTTTGTTCCTAGTTAGACTGCCTGTGCTTTTTTTCTAGCACTTCCTCTAGGACATTAGGATTTTGCTTATAAAGTATAATAAAACAATAAAATGTAACCTGCACGTCTTTCTTATGTTCTTGTATGATATAGATCCATTTCACTTAAACATAGTCTTCGTTTAGAGGAAAGCCCTGATAAGATGATATTTACTTTGATAGAATCCTGACAACAGAAAGTTCTTTTTGTTTTTGTTTTTGTTTTTTTGATAGAAGTCACCTGTGGGATTCTTATTAATAGGAGAAATTTTCTGAGTATTAGGAAAATGATAGGCAGTGAATCGATCTCTTTTTTACCCTGACATTGAAGCAGGAAGTACCTGACTTGTTCAACATCTACCCGAGACAGGGTAATGATGGAAGTCTGGGGTTTTCTTCGTTTGGGGGAGGTGTAGGAAGCATAATTCCAAGTCCTTTAAACCATTTCAAACACGAATAGCAGCCCAGGTTCAACCACTAGCACCACATGAGCCTTGAGCACAAAGCTGGGGGCTGTTCCTGAGCGTCAGTGGGTACTATGCGCACCCCCCAAAAAATATCAAACACGGTTAGCAATAAAAAACCAAAGCAGAGGCAAAATAAGATACTCAAGTAGAATTTAAGAGGCCTTTCACTCAGATACAAAGAGAAGGAAGAGCAAATTAGTCCCAGTTTTCCTGTTTGCTACCAAGGTGAAACAAGAAAACATATTACATGAAGCACAAAAACATGAAGGGAACAGGCAAAGAATCCTTCTCGTTTCATAAGTACTGTGACAGGCTCTTCTAGACACGCTACTAATTTGTTTGCAGCTTTCTTAACTGCAGGGCACTGGAATGCCCAGTTAGAAGGAATCATGTGGGCAATGAGCCCTATTAAAGGAAGGGGGCACACTGACCCAGGCGAGGGTCATCTCTGCCCTCCCACCAGGAGATGGATCTTGATTTAGATTTCCAAGAACCCATAAAGCATTTCTAGTGAAACGCTCAGAGGTAACCTTTGAAGTCTCTTTTTAGACACACTCCGGAGAGTTCTGTAGGAGTCCTTCCCTCCCCCCTTCCCCTCCTTCCTGTCTATGAGTTTCTGATGTGTTGGCTTAAAATCAATCATTTTGTCATTCAGGAAGTGATCATATATTTCTCACAGGAGCGAAAATAAGGGCAGGAGAAAAGAGAACTTTTTTCCCCCTTTTAAATAATGGTAACTAATGCTTATCAAGGAAGGCTTGTTCTGCTCAGAATTTAAGTGATCACATATAAAAGGAATTTAGCATTTTGCTTTCCATCGAAACCAAGATTGCTTGCTCAGGCGCTCGGAGAAGCTACACAAGATTGCTTAGGCTATTAGAATCTGTCAGTACATCTCTTCCCCAGAGCAGCCAGGATTTATTCATTTATTTTTCTCCATGTTGGAAGACTGAAATCTTCCTTCCCATCAGCTAGGAGAAGGAATGTTACTCAATTAACACAATTAAAGGCAGTCGAACTCTTAAACATTGTTATGCATTCGTCTTTACATATCACAGTATCTCCAAGATGGCAAATTAGTATTTCACTCTTTACCCACTTGGGCAAACGCAAACTTATTACCATTACTCATTTGGAATCTAATTCAATCATCTAGGCAATAGATTTTAATGGGCTCTACTACTTCTTGATGTGCCCCAAGGGAAGAAGGATTGTATTTGGCTTTCCACCCTGCCGCAAGGATACGTGTTGATTTTACCCAGGTAAAAGCATGCCTGGATTGCAGGAGCAAATGGGGACGGGCTAACAGGCTCGCTGTAGGGAAGTGCTCTAACTTGCCCTGATATTCCATTTACAGCACCTTAAGCAATGAGAGAGAGGAGTGGGGAGAGGAGAGAGGGGAAAGAAAGAGGGTCCTGTTTCTGGCCACTATTTCTGGCACTAGTGTGGCAGCGCTGGGCATCCAAGCTGCCCTCCCCACACGCAGACTCTCGAGGCACCCCCCTCAACAAGAAGGGACGTTGCTTAGAATCCCCGAAGAATGTTGGGTGGGTGAGGGGCGTCGCTGACTGAGTAGAACCCCACTTCTGCGCCTGAGTTTTATTGATCTGACTTTCATCTTATTAATACCCAAATCCAGGAGATGAAGCCGGAGAGCTTGACTGGAAGGCGATAAAGGAAAGGGTGTGATAGGAGTCCATGTTGAAAAATCCCCAACATGCACAATATGTAAATCTTCAATTTTGCAGAGATCACCAGGATTTAGAGTTTCCTCCACCGAACAGAAAGGAATTGGGCTTTTTGAGTTCCTAAAACTTAGCTCTTCACCCAATGGCTAAGGGCTGAGCCCTCCCACGCCCTCAGTACCGGTGACACACTGCACGCATGTATAAAACAGACTGTCAAGTGACTCTAGTACAGGGACAAGTGAAAGAAAAACCAGGGCAAAAATGAAGTAAGACAACACACACGGGATGTGTTCCACAGGTGGTTGGTCGCAGACAAATTGGCACTTCCAAATTTTGTTTTCAATTTGAATTTATTATTATTTTTGAATTACTTTGGGTTTGGGGGTGACATCTGACAGGGCTCAGGGTTTAATTTGGTTCTGGAGTCACATCTTGAAGTGTTTGGGGCTTCTTGGCTCTGGGTTCAGGTATTATATGGTGACGGGGGGGTGCTATATGGTGATGGGAAACACACGGGGGTTGGCTACGTATAAGGCACCACCTTGATCTCACTACTGGGTATCTTTAGTCCTAATACGGATTATTACTATTTTACTACACAGTGTAGCAGTTGGAGTTGACGCCATTTAGTACAACCAAGCTATTCCTGCCTTCCACAGATGACAACCAGAGTCTTTGATACTCACTTAAAGGGAATTTCAATTTCACTTTTGACAACGTGAGAGGATTGGAACAATTAACCAAGGTGACAGACTTAAAATCACCAGACAGGTTTCCAGAGCGCAACCTGACAGTCTCAAAATCCAGAGAAATTTCCAAGGAAGAGAAAAAGGAAAACAAGTATTAGCAGCTCTTGCCAACACCTGAGTCAGTCTTGGGGGCTCCTTTATGTGGAGATGGAGCACTGTCCTATGAGCTAGGTCCACAGAACAGGAAGCGCTCCCTGTGTGGTAAACGGGTAAGCACTGATTTGCCTTACTACCCAGAATCAACTGAAAGACAGCCTATTGTTCATACCTCTGAAAAGTCAAAAACAGACACGAGATACACTGATATCACTAAAATTGCCGGCATTTTTCCTGTGCTTAGCCAGAATACCTTCTAAATGCCCCTGTTTCTAGAAAGATCCTTTATTTCTCCATCAGGGAAGCGATGGACCTACTTGTCACTCTTTATGAATCCCAAAGCTCACAGAAAAGCATTAGAAGTGACTTTGTGTAAAACTTGAAATGATGACAGTAAAACCATTCTACGTTTCTACATGGAAAGAGCAGGATGGATTTGCCAGAGTGGATTTAACTAACAGGATAATCCTTTTTAATAGTTTACAATCTGGCAGGGGTGGGGTCTGGGGACTCCCTCCAGCGAATCTCAGCTGACTGGGTCTAGGGATCACTCAACATGAAGGTCAGAGGGTGTAGTGGTGACTGGGCCCTGCAGTGCTGAGAGTAGCTGGCCCATGGAGGGGGCCTCTGGGGTCTTCACAGCTGCATCTGTTGGGATTAGGGGATCATGTGATGCCAAGGTCCAACTAGGTTCAGCAACTTGCAAAGCATGCGCCTTAACCAATTTATAATCTCTCTGGCCCCAACAGTTTCTGATTACATACATATTTATAATTATATACATATGTACATATATATGTCAATATTGTGCTACAAGTATCCATAAATGAACTCAGACACTACAATCATTTGTTCACTTATCATAAACCTAGGGTCTTCACGCCGGAGACCTATGATTTATACCTTAAGTAACCTTACACAATGATTTTGTTTTTTCCTTCTATTGCAAAATCTTTGCTTAGAGTTTTGATTAAGCTGGGCCTTTCTCAAACAACTGTATCTGCCCATCATTTGGACAAGATCATCCAACTGGAATGGACAGGACATTGGGCCCTCAAGGCAACAGAGTTAAAGGTCTTCTTTCTAGTATGTTCTGTCTCGACCAGTCCACTGCACAAATGCAACTGGAGGCTGGGTCATCACCCAGACCAGGCGTTCCTCACTTCAGCCTGCCACCAGTGTCACGCCCCACATGGAGGTCCGAGGGAACATAGTCTCACAAGGAAGAGAAAAGAAAGACCCATGGGAGAAATTAAGAGGAAGAAATATACAAACGAATTGAGGGGTTGGAGCAATAGTACAGCAGGAAGCGCATTTTCCTGGCGCATGGTTAATGGGGGTTCGGTCCCTGGCACCCCAGATGGTCCTGAGCCTGCCAGGAGTGATCCCCGAGTGCAGAGCCAGGAGTAAGCCCTGAGCAGCGCCAGATGTGGGTCCCAATATAAAATAAAACAACCTCCCCCTTCCCAAACAAAAACAAGTTGTGAATACATGTCCAATATGTGTTATCTATTTTCCTGTATCATCTAGGGGTTACCCACTTCCAGGCTCTAATTTCTAAGTAACCCGATTTTTGATGTTAGATCTCACCCATGGTTGAGAAGAAGCTGGTCCATGCGAGCAGGAGCCGCGCATGCGCATTTGCTGCCTCCTGCTGCCTGTTCACTGAGTGACACCCTTCCCCCCGCCCCGCCCTGCAAGAGGCCCCTTCTGCATTGCTCATGGATCGACCTTGGCTCAGGACGGACCAGCCCGGAGAGCTGGTGTCCTTCAAGCCCCTGGAACCTGACCACTTGTCTTGAGGTGCCCTCCTTCCCCCCATTTCATGCCCTGGCTTCCAGGAGTTCTGCTCAAAAGACATTTAATCTGGACTACTCAGCTCCCTGTACTCTTGCCCCCCTGCGGGCTGCACGGCTCCTTGCGGTCCCTTCCCCCTCTTCCTACAGGGGGTCCGAGCAAGGTGAAGGCCCCCCTGCGGGCTGCACGGCTCCTTGCGGTCCCTTCCCCCTCTTCCTACAGGGGGTCCGAGCAAGGTGAAGGCCCCCCTGCGGGCTGCACGGCTCCTTGCGGTCCCTTCCCCCTCTTCCTACAGGGGGTCCGAGCAAGGTGAAGGCCGAGTTCTGCAGGACCGCTTCCTGCTAACTGTGCCGCCCCTCTGAGTTGTGGACCCGAAGCAGCCCTGAACCAGTATTCCGAGGAACTGAAGCATTTCCAAATCTTACCTGCAAGGGGACTGCAGACTGCAGCCGCACAGTCCTAACTCCCACCCAACGGAGGACCCCAAGAGTAAGTGAACCCGAGGAGTGAGGAAAGGGTCCTGGGGGAGTTTCAGAAAAGCTCAGCGTGGGGCTCTGGCCGACCGCTCTCATTCTGATGAGAATGAGCCTCTGCCGCTGGCCTCCTGCCGGGAACTCAGCGGCTTGGGGCTTGGCGGTCCTCGGAGCAGACGGTGGATCCCAGAACCAACAGGTAGGGAAGTTACTGGGAACTGATTTCCCCTGGCCCCTCCGTGTGGTTGACTTAACTCATCTTGAGGATCTTTTAAGTCCTCCAAGTCAGTGTCGTCAAAGAGTTTCCATGTTGGAAGGAGACTTATGCAGTTGTAACGTTTGTCTTCTGTCACTGTCACTGTCACCCCATTGCTCATCGCTTTGCTCGAGCGGGCACCAGTAACGTCTCCATTGTGAGACTTGTTGTTACTGTTTTTGGCATATTGAATACGCCATGGGGAGCTTGCCAGGCTCTGCTGTGCGAACGGGATACTCTCAGTAGCTTGCCGGGCTCTCCGAGAGGGACGGAGGAATCGAACTCGGGTCGGCAAGGCAAATGCCCTACCGCTGTGCTTTTTTCTTAACAGGGAAAAAAATGGAGATGTCCAAAAATTCCCAAGGCTGGCACTCAAGGTTTGAAGAAATTCTGTTTTTGGAAACAGATCTGGATCATAAAGGATTGTGGGCGGAGCCACTGTTGGGTGGTGCTTGAGAGCTTGGGTGAAAGGTGTTCTGAGTGTGTCGGCTCCTTTAGGACTCGAGACCTGGGTAGACTGAGGCCCTTGGTTGGAAGTGAACAGGTAATGCGTAACAGCTAAACGACAGCAGGGAAGGACTATGCAGGTGACCGGCCCTTGGCAGTGCCCTCACCTGCCACAACACAAACACCTCAGTTTGGATGGCGGGTGAAGAAACAAATGCTTTCCCCCCGGTGCTGGAGGCTGGGCGTCCATGGAGGCAGTAGCCCGGTCAGGGAGGAACCTCTTCCGGGTCAGACTTGTCTCAGGGAGCATCCTCTGTGGGGTCTTCTCAGAAATGCACCAAACCCTCTAGAAGCTTCACCTAATGCCGTGAGCACATCCCCTAGGTCCCTCTCCCTCACACCCGTGTTCGGGCGTTCGGGTTTCACGCTGTGAACGGGGATAAACATGGGAATCACAGACCCCTAGTCACACTGTCTCCATGAGGCTGTCAATGGGACTGAGCTGTGCTGACCCACGAATGCCCCTCAGCTCGCTCTAGCGACAGTGCTGTCCGCTGCCAGGTGTGTCCACTCAAACACAGAGTAGGCACCACCGAGGCACGAGCTGGGGCTGCAGAGGACTCGGTCCCGATTTTAAAGTCTCGGCCACTGATGCCTCATTTTCACTGAGCTCTCAGGCAGAGTCTCACCTGACTGGCCTGCCTCCATCAGGCGCCTCCTGGCTTCCCGGCACGCTCTCCGCTTGCCCCTCGTACCAAGCGGAGAGCTGGCTAGCTGACCCCTGCTCTAGTCCCTCAGGCTCTCCCAGCCTCCCCCTTTTGCACTGCCCTCCTCCTGCCTGCCAGTGGACAGTGCCCCCACCTTTGGAGCAAGCAGGCTTCCGTCAGGAAATCATCCACATATTTATGGAAAAAATATTCCCAGTGAGCTGGGTTTTTCTTTTTCAAACAGTAAGCTCTATGTAGAAAGAGGCTGGGGTGAGAAAAATGTCAACAAATCAACTGCAGTCCCCAAATTAAATTTTTTTAAAAAAGTAAAGTTAGAAATATAAATGAGAAATAAATTCCATTACTGGGCTCCTGCAAAGTAACTTCTGTGTTAGGCAGTGCTTTGTTTAAATAATTACAGATGTCAACCAAGAAATGAGCTGCTACCGTTCTAATCTATGAGCTTCTTAGCTTCTGTCCAGGGCCAATAAATGACCACAGTGCAAGAAAACAAGCGCAGGGACAAGATGAACCATCCAGCTGCAGCCTCTGTTTCCCGCAGCCCGGCACGGAAGCCTTTCTCCCTGTTCGCTTCTTCCCCCGTCTCGATACCAAACAGGGATGATCCATCAATCTTCGCCTACATTTAAAACTCATTAAAAATCAGTTTTCTATTCCTCTCAAAGATTAATCGCACAGTCCAACAGAATAGCTTTGCCAATTTAAATGCTCCCATTTCAACATTTCAAGTGTACTGTAATTATATTCTATTGCTTCTGGCCAAGTTAGAAAACGTCTTCAAATAATAATCCTATTTTTGGTATATGTTGCACTATCTGAGTTATTCCTCGTGTTAATTATGCATAAAACTTGAAAATGTATTTGAGAGCATATATTAAATATATTGATTCAGCTATCAATCACTATAAATCCGATTTGCTGATCTGCTGCCCATCTTCTTATAGATATACCTAATTATCATTAGCAATCTATCCATCCATCCAATCCATTCATTTATCCATCCATCCATCCATCCATCCATCCATCCATCCATTTCTTAAACTGGATCAGTTATGAATATAACCACAAACCCACAATCAAGTTAATTACTTATTCTTACCCTTACTTGGGTGTTATTATTATTCCCTCCTTCCCCTCTTCCCTTTTTTTTGTGTGGTGTCAAGGATCAAATCCAGGTCTCAACTTGTAATGTCTTCCAATGTTCAGTCATGTGCTTGGCCCTGTACTTGTGTTAAGAAATACTTTCCACCAGCAATTTCAGTCATTTGCTTGCTCAGGCTTTTAACCAGGTGTCTAACGGGAGCACCCCTTATAGTTTCTGAGTCTGGAGGAATTGTTCATGATTATCCAAGTGCCTTCTCACAACATTCTCTATTATCCCATGTTTTGGTTTATTATGATTAAACGAGGGCATTGCCCCCTTGGCAAGGCTCAGATACTTGAGAAAGAATATCTGGTCATGGGGATGGAGCGATAGCACAGCGGGTAGGGTGTTTGCCTTGCATGCGGCCAACTTGAG
This sequence comes from Sorex araneus, assembly GCF_027595985.1. Classification (NCBI taxonomy): domain Eukaryota; kingdom Metazoa; phylum Chordata; class Mammalia; order Eulipotyphla; family Soricidae; genus Sorex; species Sorex araneus. The sequence continues at coordinate 103,450,643 of NC_073302.1, forward strand.
TTCAATCCCCAGCATCCCATATGGTCCCTCGAGCACCACCAGGAGTAATTCCTGAGTGTATGAGCCAGGAGTAAGCCCTGTGCATCGCAGGATGTGACCCAAAAAGAAAAAATTAAAAAAAAGAATATCTGGATATGTTTTCAGTATACCTTTTTCTCTGTCGTTCCAAGTTCATACTGACTCAATTTTGCATATGTACACACGTACGTGTGGGAATCAAACGCTGAAGTGTGAAAAGGCAGGTGCTTATGAAATAGAAGTTCAACTAAGTTTTGGCAGTCAGGAAAGTACTCTCGACAATTACAAATATTACCTTATTTGTAAATGAGAGACATATTTCTGGTTTTCTTCTCTACCTCAACTGCTTAGCTGGTGAGGAGCACTCTACTGAGAGTGTCCAGATTCCTGCTAGTTTAGGAGATGCTTTAATTATGTGAGCTCACTTGTGTGAACTAGCAGGGACTCAGAAATACACTCACTTTGAAATGACATCTAAACAAATGGCTGAGAAACAAAACTGCGGGCCTGTTAGATTTTTCATTCGATCATCAAAATACACTGATTCCCTACAATAATCCTAGGTCTCTTTAGGCATTAGGAAATCCCATTTTCCAAACCGGAGAAAATACTTTCACTTAGAATGATACTGAACACAATGAAAGGTGAACATATTTGAGTCTGCTGGAAAGTTATAAAAATAGAAATTAGTCCAAGATTCAGTTGTAAACAAATTTCGGGGTATCCCCTGGGCAGAAGAGGAGATAGGGAGCAGGTAAGAAGACACAGGGGATGTCCTCAGGGGAAAGAGAGCCCCAGAGGCAGTGTGCCCGCACCCTTGAGAGGGAAAGAACACCAGGAAACCATCTAGATGGGCAACAGGGATCTGGCCAATTACAGCTTAGTCCAAAACTGCTGGACTTGGGTGTTCTTCCTGAGTATTGAAAGGCCACAGGAAATATGTGAACTAGGTGGTAAAACAATCAGCACTATGCCTCCAAGAACCAAAGGGACTCTTATTTTGAGAATAAATTTTTTGGAGCAAGAAGTCTGGTATTAGGATAAAGGCGTGGTAAGTGGTAGACCTTGATGGGTTATGAAAGTAATTGGTGGATTTGACTGCTGGGTGGCTTTGGGGTTTAAGGGAGGAAATGGGTTGAGACTGACTCACTGCTGTATTAACAAGGAAAAATATAGCTTGAGAATGGCACAGAGCTGTATTGGCATCAGTTCTAGGAATGTCTGATCATGGGTTTGCTGGAGGCGTTCATTCATGATCATGGTATCTCCCCTGCCAGGTAAGGATGTTCATTCACTGGGAAGATCTTTTCTATACATTTTTATTTTTATTTTTAATTTATTTTTGCTTTTTGGGTCACATCCGGCGATGCTCAGGGGTTACTCCTGGCTCTGCACTCAGGAACTACTCCTGGCGGTGCTCAGGGGACTAAATAGGATGCTGGGAATCGAACCCAAGCTGGCTGTGTCCAAGGTAAATGCCCTACCCACTGTGCTATCGCTCTAGCCCCCTTTTCTAGAAATTCTTAACAAAGATTATAGTCTTCCTTTCTTCCCTCTTATACAGGTAGACAACCCAAATTTACCTTGTTTTGCATGTAATGCTTCCAGATTCCAAGGATGTTACTCTTTTAAACTTCCAAATATTTTCTTCAAATGTCACAATTATCATAATTTTTAATTTTTTTTTTGGTGGGATAGGCAGTTGGGTCATACGTGATACTGTCCAGTGCTCACTCCTGGCTCTGTGTTCAGGGGAGCAGAGGGTGCCAGAAACTGAATGAAGGTTGGTTGCAGGCAAGGTCAGTGCCATCGTCCTTGTACTTTTCCCCTAATTTTTGTCCTAAAGAAGACACATTTTTTTGTTTGGTTGTTCTGGTTCTAAGATCAGCGATGCTCACCAGTTACTCCTGGCGCTGCACTCAGGAATGGTCTCTTGGGGGTGCACAAGGGACCATTTCGGATCCCGGGATTGAACCCGGGTCAGCTACATGCAAGGCAAGCTCCTTACCTGCAGCACTGTCTCTCCGAACCCCGAGAAGATACATTAAAAACACTGATGTTGGATACTACTGAAGGGCCATGAAGCTAGCTCAGCTGGGAGGTGACAGGGCCAGCTCGCTCAGGGCCCTGAAATCCATCCCAGTCACACCTGGGCTCTGACACTAGGTAGGTAGCATCCCGGTAAAAATGACCTTCAAAACAGAAATTCAATTCCAAATTGAAAAAAAAGAAAAAAAAAGCAACAAAGCACGTTTTATATTGTCACATTGCTACCACTCACCCGTTCTGCCTTTTCTGTACAAATTTTCCCATTAAGCTGTATTACATTATTTTCTCAGTAACTCAATCTTTGGCTCTGCACATTTATTCATGATGCTGCTAGAACTACTGCAAAATATCTTGTTTGTTTGTTTGTTTTTGAGTCACACCCAGCAGGGCTGACTCAGGACTGTCTCCTAGCTCTAAAATCAGGGATTGCGTCCCGGGGGGCTTGGGGGACCATATGTGGTGATAGACACAGAACCCAGGTTGGCCACAGGCAAAGCAAACTCCCTGCTCACTGTACTAAGGGGGGGACGACGACAAACTAAATCTCTTTAACTAGAATGTTCTCTCAGCAGCAGCCTTCATAGAATGCAGTGAATGGGTCACTCTCCACTACCTGGATTTAGATACATGTTTCAGCAAATGGCAGAAACTGGAAACATAATAAATAGTCCCGTGCCCCTGGGCATTGTCACGAGCTGTGTCCCGACTCAAAAGGCAAGGACCAAGCACAGTGAGGCAGCATTCCTGCTCCCTTTGTCCCCGCCAGAAAATCTGGGACAAAGATCCCTGTGGTCCCTAATCTGTGACAATCTCTGGGGCAGCTGCGGGGGGAGGCGGGGAAACTCCGAACAGTCCTTCAACAGCTGAACATCTGTTTCTCCCTCCAAATGGTTCTGACCCTGAGAAGATCAAGTCTGATGGAAGCAATTCAGCCCAATTCAGCAGGCTGGGCCAGCGCAGTCTCGCCAAAAGCACCAGCAAGAAGACAGTCACAGCCATCTGGAGTTTGTTGCTATTTCCTTAAAATTTCATTACGAGGACGTGGCCGTTGCCGCAGAACTTGGGGGGCGATTCACAGCAGAGTCACGGCAGAATCCGACTTCAGTCCTGAGTGCAGACGGCCGCTTTGGATGACCTTCCCTGAGGGCAGACTGTGGGCACGGATCAGGGGGCTCTGGGCACTACCAATGGGCTGCGGGATACTTTCATTTTCTAACTCGAAACAGGGATGCCCTTTTTTCTTTTGTTTTTAAATTGCATCACCGTGAGATACACTTACAAAGCTTTCATGTTTCAGTTTCAGTCAAACAATGATCAGACACCCATCCCTCCACCAGTGCACATTCCCCACCACCCATGTCCCCAGTATACTCCCCCTTTCCCACCCTCCCCCTGCCTCCATGGCAGACAATTTCCCGCAGACTCTCGCTCTCCTTTGGGGCATCATGGTTTGCAATACAGACACTGAGAAAAGATGCCATTTTTAAAGGCAGACTTCCCCTCCCTATCCGTTCCCAGGGAAGGGAGTTCCTGGAAGAATGATCACCCCCCCACACCCCGTCCTCACACTGTAGGCTGGTAACCCCACGTTCCTCTCCAGTTTACTGACAGGCACCGTCAAAGACACCAGCAAGACACTTCCAACTCTTCCAAGCCAATCAACCGCCCAAAATGATGCATTGCAACCGGAGGAAAGTCTCCAAACACATGTGTAAAACCATCCTAAAAGAAAGCGGGATGGAGAACGGAGAGATGACGGTACAAGGGACAAGGGATACCACGGCACCTCACGGTTTCCCGAGCACCAGCAGGTATAGTCTCCGCAAAAGAAAGAAAATCCACTGTCTCTCTCCTTTGTTTTTGTGGGAGCCAATCTGCGCCCACACTGAGAGGCCAGTGAGCTGACAGTCTGTCCAGTGCCGCCGGACATCCTGGAGGACCGTCACATGACAACAGGGTCACCTCTCCCTCCACCTCCTTTCCCTGACCACTAACAGGTTCCTTTGCAACAGTTGTGGGAACCACGAAGCTTGTGTGGAGGTTGAGCTTGCGTGTACCTCTGCCCCGAGCAATGGCGCAGAAGCTCAGGTTCTGCAGGAAGCATCAGCGTTACAGAAAACCTTCTGCAGGGGCTGAACCCGCAGGACCTGGTGCAGCACCTCCACCCAAGGGTGCTCATGGAAGCAGCCAGCAGGAGCTTCAAGACAGTGGTGCAGACTGTCCCTGAGTCTAGCACATCTCCCCAGAGCCTGTCGGAGCCTCCGGCAGGGAACTCCCCAACTGGACCCTGGGCCCTCCCCCTCCTTGGGCACCCAGGATCCCTTCCCCTGGGCCTCACTTCATTTGGAGGGGAGCTGGGAAACTGCTCTCACACCAACCTTGCTTTACAATAGCAGACTCTCCGACAAGGAAGCTGCCCATCAAACCCCAGAACTGAGTACTGTGCAAAGGGGAGGAGCGTGCTCCTGGGGTCAGGGCCTTGGGGTGAGCAGCTGTCCTAGCATGGCTGCTGCCTGGACTTGCCCAGGATGTCCAGTAAGGGCAAATAATTACTGTCCATCTTCTGCCTTACAAATAGCACATTTTAGGGGCTAGAGCCATAGCATAGCGGGCAGGCTGCTTGCCTTGCACACGGCTGTCCCTGGTTCAATTCCCAGCATCTCATATGGTCCCTCGAGCACCTCCAGGAGTAATTCCTGAGTGCATGAGCCAGGAGTAACCCCTGTGCATCGCCGGGTGTGACCCAAAAAGCCAAAACCAAAAAAAAAAAAAACCTAGCACATTTTATTGAGCTCTAACACACACACTATACCTATTTTAAGTATACAACAGTGAGTTGGGACATACATCTAGTTTACAAAGGATCATTCTAGGAAGTCTATCTAGCTAACACCTACACGGTGGGGGAAACTTTCTCTGGTGACCAGAACACTGAATATCTGCTTTCTTAGCAACTTTTAGATAAACAGCGACTGCCACGAACTAGTCATGGTATAGTACGGCATATCTCCAAATTTAAAACTATTTGTCATTACTATTGTTATCTGAGGTTTTGGGGTCACACCTGTAGGTACTCAGGGGTTATTCCTGGCTCTGTACTTAACAAGGCCCCTGGGGGTGTTCAGGTGACTCTATGTGGCAGAGAGAGAACTTGAACCAGGTTAGTAGAGAATGCAGCCAGCAAGGCCAATGTATCACCAGCTGGACCACCTCCCCAGCCCCCAGGAATTGTTTTAGAACAGGAAGTTGGTACCTTCTAATTCTTCACCCCACTGCTCCCGATACTGTCTCTGGCAACTACTTCTTTAAGTTGCTTTTTTGTATTTTTCTTCTCTGTCTCTCTCTGTCTCTGTCTCTGTCTCTCTCTCTCTGCACACACACATAAAGAATTACAAGGGTCAGAGAGATTGTATGCAGATAGGGTCTTTCTCTTGCATGTGGCCAACCCAAGTTCTATCTTTGGTAGCCCATGTACCTTGGCGGTTCCCAATGTCCCGCCAAGAGTGATCCGGGTGCAGAGCAAGGAGTAGGCCCCGAGCACTGTCAAGTGTTCAAGGAAGGAAGGAAGGAAGGGAGGGAGGAAAAGCACAATTTTACTAGTTCGTAAGAAAAAGTGGTTGAGCGCCTGAAAGTATCTTTGCACTTGCAGAAATGTAAGTGTTATTTAAGCAGCAATTATTGGAGATTTCATCCCAGTGATAAGGGCAGGAGCTCTGAGGCAGATTCCCAGCAATTAGCTTCACTGTGCAGCTAACACTTTTTTTTAAGTAAAAAGACTATACAGAAGTATTTATAACTTTTAATAAGTGTCTTTAAGCACCTAACACATGTGTACTTGGGGCTTACAGTTGAATAATAAAACTTCCTATCTTTTAATTTAGTTAGGAAAAAGAAAAGGACAAAGAGTGTTAGCTTAAAGTGACACTGTGTCAGTTTTCCTATTCTAACTAATGTATTTGTAGGTTCTTCTTTTAATTCTAATTAGAGTGTTAAAATGTCTCCATGTGAAATGCCAAGAATACATCATTATTCTATAAGACAGAGAAGGCAAAAATGCCATGGAGACCAAGCCACAAGGCAGACTTAAGAAGATGAATCTAACTATTGCAATATGTTTTTGGGTACTGAGTGTCCTGGGGTTAGTTGGAGCCCCAGTCCACAAAACACAGGATCACAGCAACCAAAGTATTAATATAACCCTTGAGTACCAATGGGGTTCTCTGGACTGTAGTAATACAGGTGAAAAGATAAAGGAACATATTCAGTATATGGTCAGAAAACAGGAACGTCTTAAGAAAAGGGATAAATCCACTTAACACACTTTCCTATTTGCAAAGAGTAAGATGATGAGGTAGTTTCCAATAAGAGAGAACTGAAACTGGGATTGAGCTTTGTGGGGGAATGCAGTCATCTGGACTCTTCAGGAGTCTAGACCACAGGAAGTCAAGATGCATCAAAAGAAGTAGGTAAAGGGATATACATGATAACCTTTCCATATCTGCACTGCACACCACAAGGTCCAAACGGAGAGGGGGTGTGGGTGGGCGTGGGTGGGAGGGAAACTGAGAAATGTACATTGGTGGAGGGATGGGTATTGATTGGAACACTGTATGACTAAAACCCAATCATGAACAACTTTGTATCTCATGGTGATTCAATAAAATATTTTTTTTTAAAGATGCATCAAAAGAACAGTGACACCGCCCTCTGGGCAAGGTACACCAGCCGTCTGCAGCCTCTGGCCACTACCCCAAACGTCCAGGACTGTTCTAGGTCAGGCCTCTGTTTCTCAATTATTCCCAGGGAACTTTGATTTCTACAACTTACTTGTTCATTAGAGAAACTGGTTGGTGTTTCATTCTACTCAGATTCCTGACTGCTAATCATTTTGTTCCTTGGAATTGCTGACTTATTCACAGTGACTCAAATTGTCTTGCTACTTGGCATTTTTAACTATGAGATCACTTTCTTTTTTCTTGTTCTTTTATTTATTTTTTAATCAAATCACCGTAAGATGCAGTTATGAAGCTAATGGACCCGGAGTCTGGGTTTCTCCTGAAAGGATGCTTCCCCATTCAGACATACCTGCTGGCGCTGGACCAGCAGGCAGAATTTCTAGTTCTTTCTATGATTTGGGGCTGCCTTTGTATCTCCAGGTATTGTGAAGACAGAGTCCCCACACTCTAGTTACTCAGATATTCTTAGTTTATCTAACATCCCTTTTCTGTTCCGAAATCCTGCAGGATATTGCTTTGTTAGCTCTCCTCGGGACCCTCTTGGCTGAAAACAATTCTAGTTTCGATCAAATCGACAATTTGATGAGTTCCGGCCAGGGATTTGTAGAATCTCTGTTTGCTGGAATCTGTCTTGCTTTTTAGGAGAAGACCGTGAACATGAATTTAGGGAACAAGGCCACAGATGTAAAATGACACTCTCATTACATCCTAAGAAGGGGATTGTGGTCAACTTGACACATGACCTTGAAGTCTTACTGCTCAGGTTTCTATGTTTTTTTTTTTCTTTTCTTTTTTCATGCCTCCTGGTGCTTCCACTTCTATCAAATCATGGCACATACTGAAGACTTTCCCTAGACTCCTTTTTTTCTTTCCTTTTATGATTCTACTTAGTTTTAATTTTTTTATTTCTTCTTTCATTTTCTTATTTTTTAAAGGATTTAAAATAGTTATTTTAACATAGCCAAAGCCACAATTGTTGGTATAATTCTAGAGTTGAAATTAATTTGATAACAAAGCTCCAATATTAAAATAAGTAACTATGGGGGCTGGAGAGATAGCACAGCGGGTAGGGCGTTTGCCTTGCACACGGCCGACCTGGGTTCAAATCCCAGCATCCCATATGGTCCCCTGAGCACGGCCAGGGGTAATTCCTGAGTGCAGAGCCAGGAGTAACCCCTGTGCATCGCCAGGTGTGACCCAAAAAGCAAAAAAATAAAAAAATAAAATAAGTAACTATGAAAATTATTTTTATATGAATATTGTTATAACGACTCATCCTGGGGTTAAGTCCTTGTCTAAGAATTTACTAAGCAGTTGCTAGTTGAGCCACCTGTGTTATTGTTTTTGTGTTGAATTTTGTTGACTTTTATGTTACTTTCCCATGCATTTCAGTGTGCTCCTACTTAATTTTCAGTATTACGGAATCAGGAGATGTCACAGAGACGTCAGGACCTGTGGTCTGAGCCAATGAGTTGACACTGGGAGACTGGGGGAGGTGGGCGTGGCTGTCGGGGCTGCCAAAAGTATAGGAGATGGTGGAAGACCGCCCATCTCGACTTCGAGAAAACCCTAGAGTTCCTAACCTCCTGCTCATCTGATTTCATTTTACTTTCTCTCTTTCACCTTCACCCTCACACCTACCCCTGCCACACTTTTCTCAATAAGCCCCACAGTAGAGCCATTCTACTTATCTTCTCTGAGTTTATTAGATGAGAGGTAGCAGGGGCTGGTGCGATAGCCCAGCGGGGAGGGCGTTCGCCTTGCACACGGCCGACCCGGGTTCGATTCCCAGCATCCCATATGGTCCCCTGAGCACTGCCAGGAGTAATTCCTGAGTGCAGAGCCAGGAGTAACCACTGTGCATCACCGGGTGTGACCAAAAAAGCTATTTAAAAAAAAGAAGATGAGACTTAACATCTCTGTATGTGCAATTTAAATATAGGTATCTGTTCTAATGCCTTAAAATAAAATTTTCATCAAATAACATTATGCTGTGAGGAACCACCCCATTTATTATTTCTAAACCCTGCCTCGTGGCTCTTTGGGCCCACGATCCACCTTTATTTTATTTAGGACTCACTTCCAGCAACTATGTCCACACCAAATGCCACCGTGATTCCTGGCTCGAGCCTCTTTCTGGGGTACCGGAGACTTTCTGTCCTGTGTGGAGCCCCACGTGGAAATGCCTCTTCAGAGTGTCTGCCCTGCTTCCCTGGGATTTGAGGAGCAGAATTCTCTACACCCTGGCCAGAATTTAAAGTAATCTGACTTTCCAGCTTTCCCACACTGACAGAGAATACTATGTCCTTATTATTTTAATGAGTCTTTATTTTTTTCAAGTTTTTGGGCCACACTCAGCAGTGTTCAAGGCTTAATCCTGGCTCTGCTCTCAAGGACCATCCCAGGTGGGGTTCAGGGGACTATCGAGGGTGCCAGGGACCCAAGACAAGTGCATGTGTACAGCCAGTGCCCCACCTGCTGTACTAATTTTGTCCCTTAATTTGTTCTTTTGATAATTAGTGTAAGAGCCAGTCCTCTATCTTATAATGAGCCATGATGATATATAAAATATATAAAATTAATCAGCACAATTAGTATGGTCAAACTTTTTTCTTTTTTCTTTTTGGGTCACACCTGGCAATGCTCAGGGGTTACTCTTGGCTCTGCACTCAGGAGTTACTCATGGCACTGCTGGAGGGACCATATGGGATGCTGGGAATCAAACCCAGGCTGGTCGTGTGCAAACACACTGTCTGCTGTACTATTGCCCCAGTCCCAGCCAAACTTATTCATACACGATTTGGCATTTGTCTTCTTCTCTTGGGTACTACATGTCTTATTCTCTGCCCACCTTTATTTTGCATGGTGTGTTTTTGCTTGGTGGCGGCAATGCACATCCTGCTTCATGTGCTGTACATATGCATCTTCCATCAGGTTTTTTAATCTACAACAACCTGTTCTCCACCCATTTCCTGTATTTATCAATCCTATCCTCACTTAAACTAGCGATCTTTTGCTTTGCTTAGAGTTAAATAGATCCGATTCCTTTCTCTTGGTCTGACTTGTGTGAATCTCGTTTAAGAAATCCCTGTATCCTCAGCACTACAGGGTACGGGGGTGTCTCGCTGCAACACAGAAATAAAATCCTTCTCAGAGTCACCAACATTTTCTTCTATAGCACGTATTTATGCAATCATGTTGTGAGGTCAAATGATTTCTCCATGTAGTGGGCTAATTTTTAACAACATGCACTGAAGCAATGTATCCTTTAGCAGATGACTTATGAGTCAAACTGTAAAATACAAGTCCCTTTAAATAACCAGATCTGAATCACTCTAGTTTGTTTTCGGAGTTGTTTTTCTATTCACTCACAAATATTCATCACACTCAATGCGTTCAGCTACCAGGGATAGCTACATCACTAAAATCTGAGATTCCTCGCGCTGGAGCGATAGCACAGCAGGTAGGGTGTTTGCCTTGCATGAGATTCCTTGGGTCGAAGAGCTTGTCCGGATCACAGCCCCGGCCAGGCAGTGTGGCCACCACCTTCTGGTTTCCTATCCTTAAATTTTAACTATGTGGCACCATGTCTACAATTCAAATGCTTCTGCTGGCTCAAGTTTAGGTTTTTATTTTTATAATATTTAATACATACTGTTCAGTCTTAGAAGGGAAGCACATTTTAAGGTTTGACAACTTCATTAAAGGTTTTTCCCAATTTTTCTTTAATGAAAAGGAAAAAGATCCATCATATTTAAGAAAGTACATATATTATACATAAATGCATATAGATATGTATATGTATTTGGGTTTTGTGCCACACTTGGTGCTCAGGGACCCAGGTGGTGCCAGGAATGGAATGTTGAGATACAACATGTAAAATATGCTTACCAGCCCTTTGAACCATCTCCCAAGTTTCCTCTCTCTCTCTCTTTCTTTCTTTTTCTCTCTCTTTCTCTGACTCTCTGTCTCTCTGTCTCTTTTTCTGTCTCTCTCTCACACACACATACACACTGTGGACACTCCTTAAAAAATGAGGAATCAAGTTCCCATATGAACTGGCAATTTTACTTCTTGGCATCTACCCCAGAAGTAAATAAATAATATAAATAAACAAATACAATCAATTCAGAAAAGACATCCACACTCCTCTATTCATTGCAGCACTCTTCACCACTACCCAAACCTGGAAATAACCCAAGTGTTGGAGAACAGATGACTGGATGAAGAAACTATGGGACATATGCACAATGGAATACCACTCAGCTGCAGGGAAAGATGAAATCCTGCGACCTGCTGGGACATGGATGGATCGGGAGCATAACTAGATCCATACTGGGTACTGAGCAAAGTCATTCAGAGGGCAAGCAGGAGACACAGAATGATCTCACTCACATGTGGGTAGAAAGACACATAAGTAGGGGTATAACAAATACTCAAAGGCAGCAGAAACCAAGAGCTGATCTTCATTAGGAAGGTACCCAGGGGGACAGAAGGGGATGGAAGAGGAGAGATTAAGGTGAGGGGAAGCCCTGGGACAATGGTGACGGGAAGTGGACACTAATGGGGAGTATGTGGTGAGGGGTTGTATTGTGCAAGAAACTATCATGAACAGTATTGTACACCTTGGTGCCTAAAATAAATTTTTTAAAAGTTGAGTGCCACTGCATGCAAATCAACAATTTAAAAAAAATATTGCTTTGGAAAAAAGTAATTAATGACAGTAAATTCTGAACAAACCCAATCTGCTAATTAGGTGTCTGACCCACCTTCAGCCCCACCCAGGAGATGCACATTGACTGTGACATTTAAACGCTTAGACAGTTCACTCCATAAAGGCAAACAGAACAAAACAAACACTCCATAAAGGCAAAAAAAAACCCCACAAAGCAAAACACAGTGTACCAAAGTCATGCTGAGAAAAACCGGTATGGGAAAACTTCCTGCCATTATGAAGACTTACTTTTCAAGTAGAAGTTAGTGATGACAAAAAGATTAAACCTCATTCTTAAGAAAAGTAGGAATTAGGCTTCATGTAGCCTTTCTTCCCAAAGTAAAGGCATGGGTACCAGAATCTACTACCCCTGACACAATGAAAATTGTGAAGATGGGTAATTCTACCTCTGCTTCCATTTTATTCACAATATAGCTGGCAGCCAACTGCCCTTCCTATATGAGTATGAAATAATGAAGCGTTTATTCCCTTTATCTAGGGATGAAACCCTCAAGTTATGATTAAGGTTTGCTTTAACAATTTAATGCTGAAGAAGCAAAAGGTGTCACTGTGTGATTCTTTCATTTTATACACGTAATTATTCATCCTGTTTAAGGGGAGATTCTCATTTAATGAGAACTGTGATGGTTAGAAAACAGTGAACTTAATAAAACCCTCACTAACATGCTAATTCTTTTATAGCTGATGGGAAAACCAGCAATATCTTTTAATAGAATCTTCTCTTACTTTTCGGTAGCTCTCTCGAAAAGTCTTTCTGGGCGTCAATACCATTCAGGTCTAATTATTTTAGGGTTCTGTTTGATTGCTTTTTTTTTTAATAATTGAAGTGAGCTTTTACTTCTCTGAACTTGCTTCCTAATCATGGTCAGCTGAATCCAGAGAACTTCTCTTGTGTAGATTCTTGCCACTGAATTGATAACTTGCTCAACGGATCCCACCCACTTCTCTTCCCCCCTCTGCTGCTGCAGTGCTGGAGGGATCTCCACTTGGTTTTGGTGTTTGCACACCCTCAGCTGAGATGCATGTGTGTGTGTGTGTATGTGTGTGTGTGTGTGTGTGTGTGTGTGTGCTGCACACTTGGAGGTTCTGAGGATCTGACCCGCAGAGCCGGTTCTGAGGATCTGACCCGCAGCAGAGCCAGTGATTACACGTGGCGGAAATGAGGGTGAGGCTGGGACTGAACTTACCCTCAGCCTACGAGCAGCTGCTCCGCCATTGAGCACAGGGCCAGGAAGGCCCCTGAATCGCTCTTTAACTGATGCTTTATTTAATCGCTAAGTAGATTTGCAAAGAATGCACATGATATCCATGCTCAGTATTTGCATAAAGTCTCTCCGCTGATTACGCTTTTATCACTTCTGTAAGTTTTTGCAGCTGAATTTCCAAGCATCTTTGGTAGAAACAAATTCCAAGGGTGTGATCACTTTGATGGGTATTGAGTTTGAGATCTGTGGAGTTCAGTCCTCTGGCAGGTTCCGCTAGCCTGCCAGGACTCTATGAGTGCCTCGAATGTAGAAAGCTGTACGATAACAGCACGGGAACCTTAAGAATTTCCATTTCTGACTTGTGTGTCTGTCCACTTCTCTCGGAGGTCCTGGGGATTGAACCCAGCGCCTCCTACTCAGGATTCATGATGAAACTATTAGGCTGACCAGCACAAATGGCGACCTCAGGTTCAGTACAGAGAAAGCAATGGCCCAAGTCAAAATGTTTTTCTAACCTCACCTAAGGACTTTTCCCTGATGAAATTGTAGTTGTATTACCTGTCGTCAAAATTTAGTGGTGGGTCAAGATCCCCTGGAGGAAATGGATTCTTAAGCCTCAAGATCTAAAGCAAAGGGATTCATTTCATGGCCAGATGCCCCCAGGATAGGAGATGTGGAGAAAGGATGAGAGTAATACTCGCAAAGCTTTATAGCAGCACAGAGAAGCCACCTGGGGTGTGTGTTCGGGGGTGGGGGGGCGGGTTTTGCAGGAGTGCAAAGAGCTGCCCTATGAGGCCAGGAGCACTTTTTTGCCACATCTTCTTGTCCACCTCTGGATCTGAAAGCCGATGTTACGTATGGTGAGGAATAAGCCATCCTCGATAAAGTAATAGAGACAGAAGCACTGCAGGCGTCCCTTGGCCGTCCACACACCCGAGAGGAGGGGCTGAGTCCTGGGTGCAGAAACCTTGCCCGTGGCCTGCAGGATGCAGCAGCAAAGCCCGATGGGTCTGCCCTGGCTACTGCGGGAAAGATCCCGGGGCTCTCGGCAACCACAGACAGTCCCAGCAGGATGCTCCTAAGAGCCTGTGCTGGGGGCACAGGGAGAGGATGCCACATGCGTCACAGCAGAGACATACTGGGAGAAGACCGATGGTCGAGCCAGGATGCAGTGCACGTGGCCAACATCCACCATGAACAGCAGGACCCAGCCTGAGACGGGAGTGCTCGAGGGGACACAGAGAGTGGGGAGTCCCAGGACATGGACAGTCTCACGTTTATATTGGCACACTTCTGCATGAGTCTGCCATGTAAGGCTGGAATAAAGCCCTGACCCACGGAACAGCCCTGGTGCCCTTTACAGGGGCCCCTATGAGGGCATCTGTGCCCAGTGAATGGCTGAGTCCAGAGCTTCGAATATGGTGTGTGTGTGTGTGTGTGTGTGTGTGTGTGTGTGTGTGTGTGTGTGTGTGTGTGTATGGGGGGCGGCATTTGAGAGGTCACTCCCGTTGATTCCATCCCAACCAGCTTGCCAATCGAGGTCTGGGCCCAAAGATGCCTTTTGGACCTTGTGGTACTCGGAACCACCCAGGGCACCCAGAGACTTACACCCAGGGACGCCCACGTGAGCTGCCCAGCATCTAACTAGGGCAGAGCACCGCGAGGACACTCTCTACCCCGTGCCACGCCCTGGCCACCCAGAAGCTTTGGAAACTGCTGATTCTGGCATCCTGACCAGGGGAGATTAGAGGAAAACAATTCAACATGGCTGGTAGAGTTGGGGTTTTAATTATTTAACTGGATAGCTTATTTATTGATCAAGCCAATGAATTATTAGCCCTGCTCTGTGCACTGGGTAAGGTGTCCTGTCTTCTACTCGGGATAAACAGAGCTTACCAAGCATCTTCCAATCTGTGGAAGGGAATGCAGAATGAAGGCACACTGTAATTCCAAAAAAGAACTTTTCTTTTTTTTTCTTTTTATTTTTGGTAACAAAGAGAAGCAAGTCTCAAAAATGGTACCAGAAGAGTCCAGAGGGGATGGAATAAAAGCTGCTTTGAAGCTGGGCCACTCCATCCCAACTCTGGTGCTGAATAACCAGCTCTCCCTTATGGTGTGAAGAAATGAGAGTTCCCAGGAGCTAAGGGGTCCTCATGGAGAAGTGGCTGGATGGCTGAGCCCGAGGATCATAGTGGACCGTATCTGTCCTACTCATACAGGCCCATGATAAAGTTTAACTCACGGGGCACATTGAGAAATTAACAATAACCAACAGACAAATACTCGTGGCCCTATAATGGAATACAAGGTAGGTGAAGGTGACTTCATTCTCATTATCTCCCTGCACACACTATTCTCAGTAATACTGGGGGTAGGATGTAAAAACCATGGAAGGACATTTTGGAGGAGGGGAGGTCACTGTATTAGGCAGTGGGGCCTTTAAAAAGCAATAGGATAAGTAAGGCCACAAATGCGGGACCCTCACGAAGGGGCTCAGGGCCCTTACAAGAGTCTGCAGAAGGTTTGCTCCCTCTCTGCCCTGTGCTGTGGAGTCTGTGTTCTCAGCCCGCAAGGGCGCTCATGCCAGAATCCTCCCGTGCAGGGGCTTGAATGCCAACGTTGAGATTTTAGGTGGGAAAGTACATCAGCGGACTTGGAAGTTACCGAGAGATGATGTTGGGTGTTGTTGCTCTGTTGTTGCTGTTGTACAGAAGTCGAAACACACGAAGAGTGGAAAACAGCACAGTGATGGGGAGGAGAGGCTGTAGGAGCTCACCTTGGCACTGGAGAGCTTTCACAGGGCAGAGCAGTAGAAGGGTCTCTGGGTGCCAGGACGGGGGGCACAACCAGTGGTGCTGACTCCTGGCCCTACACTCAGGGATCATTCCTAGTGTGCTCAGGGAACCCTATGCGGTGCTGGGATCAAGCCTGTATTGGCCTGTGCAAGGCAAGTGTCCTACCCACTGTACACGGCTCTGCCCCTTTTCATTCTTTCCGACAGAGCATCTTTCTTCAAAGGTAATGCAAAGTGCGGACTCTCATGCCCGATGCCTTTAGGTGACCAGACTGAGCCCCGAGGTTCAGTGCGATGAGTTGGGTAATTTCCTGGGCCTGAGTTTAGGTTCTGCTGTGCTTAGGATGAAGCAGCTGGCCCCCTGTCCTAGAGAGTCTGGGACACCTGGATGGTGCAAACCTGCCCCTCCACTGGGTGGGATGCCAGACTCCCGCGTCTCGGACAGCTCAGTCTGCCCCACTTTCACGTATGTCCAGCAAAGCCGAGAGTCGGTCAGTGAGCTGCGCTGCGCCCCTGGGGATGATGTTCAGAACCAGAGAGGAGTCCACGGAGAGTGAAAGCAGCTCTCGGGCATCCCTGCCTGTCCCCTTACGCTACAGAGCAGCCACACTGGACTCGGGAGCCTGATTTCTCTCCTACAGTCTCTGTGCTCCACACACGGGGCCAAGTAGGGGCCCCCTGGCCATCTATTATTTTTCCCCCCAGTCAAGGGTTACGTGACTTGCCAACCTTTCTCAAGGATCCATACTGCTGGGAATTATTGAGGATTCCAGAGACTCAAGGAATAGTAGTTAGAACCTGAAAGTGAATGAATAAATTAAACATTGTGTTTCACTGTTGAGAGTCAGGGCAGGTTCATAGAGCTACTCATGTGCCTAATTTGGGTATGCAAGATGCCTGATTAGACTTTTGTCCTCGAAGAATTTGGAAAACACACACACACACACACACACACACACACAGAAGATAGAACGAAAGCCCAATTTTGGCTATGTGAAGATCTGCCAAAGCTGGAGGGGGAAAGTGAGAGCCCCCGACACAGACATCTGAGTGGGGGCATTCCAGAGGTGTGCGAGACCAGCGGCGGGCACATCACACTCTGCGCTCACTCGCTTTCTCTATTCGAACTCGGGTTGCTTTGGGCAACTGTGCTCTGCCTTGACAGAAAGGCCAGAACGAGATGACTTCATGTTGCTAAACCTGGATGGACTCAAAGCCGATGATCTGGGAAACTAATTAACTTGGAAGATCCACTTAAGAACTCATAACTCAATAGTCTTGCATTATTAATGACTTTTCCGAATTTCAGAATGTCTTAGAATTCCCACTTGGCCACTCTGAGCTCAGCGATAATTACCAATAAAAGTTGTTACTTGGGCAATTTACTAGGTGCCCGTCCATGTGCGCTGTGAGGTACATACACAATGCAACTCAACGATCCCGATAGCAATGCAGAAGAGAGAATTATTTCTCCCATTTGGGGGACAGGGCAATGGAGGCCAGGCGGGGAAGAGGCTTTCCAGAAGATTCTCTAGTCATATGGAGGCAACCTGAGGACAAGCCTGGCTGACTCTGCACCACCATCACATACTGAAAACTTACACACGGACTCCTATGCCAACCTTCTAACAACTTTCTTTCATGGCAGTAATGACACCCATTCCTATCCCGTATGGTGGTAATCCCAAGGAGATCACTGCTGAGCCAACCTGGAGAACTCACATGATTATGGCTTGACTGAAATCAATGTATGTGTAGTCCTCTGGGGCCAGATATACTTGCCTTGTACACTGCTGACCCAGGTTCGAACCCCAACACCCCATATGGTCCCCTAAGTCCATGAAGAGTGATCCTTCAGCAAGAGCCAGGAATATGCTCTGAGTGCCATCAGGGATAACCCCCAAATCAAATAAATAGGTAAAAATAAGACCAATGCATAACCATAAACACATATAAAATGTCCAGTGCTATGTGTAAGTCAGGTTTTGACAGAACAGTAAATATATGTGTATATATAATACCACAACTGTTGGAGCAATGGTGCACGATTGTCTACTAATAATATGTATTTATATATATTGTTTTCAGACCAGAGCGACAGCACAATGGGTAGGGCATTTGCCTTGCATGTGGCTGACCCGGGTTTGATTCCTCTGTCCCTCTCGGAGAGCCCGGCAAACTACTGAGAGCATCCCACCCACACAGCAGAGCCTGGCAAGCTACCCGTGGCATATTTGATATGCCAAAAACAGTAACAAGTCTCACAATGGAGACGTTACTGGTGCCTGCTCGAGCACATCGATGAGCAACGGGATGACAGTGACAGTGCCCCAGTGCTCCAGCGGTTGGGGTATTGTTATATCTGTGCTCACCCTTCCTGTCCCACTGCTGCACCAAAGGAAAGGGTCTTACTTCACTTTGAAAAGAACTGAAATGAAACTTTCCCCTTTTTATATCAGGGTCTCATTTGGACAGAAAGCTGCAAGCTACGCAGTTAGGAGATTTGAAGAAGCAAACAGTGGGCCCTCAGTCACAGTTTTCGGACCCGAGAGGAAGAAGTTGAATGTCAAGAAGACTGTGAGCATGCTGAGTGACTCCCAGAGCTTTCCAGCTGCGTCCTTTTCCTGGCATTGGTTTTCCTAGCGTGCCTGATTTCTATCCCAGTCACAATGGTAGCTCACTCTCATGAACCATTACCAACTCCCAACTTCCTAGTTACCTATTCTTTGAAAGGCAAGTCATTTGGGTCTGGATTCATGTTTGTTTCAGCACCTCTATCAGAATAACTTTGGATAAGGTCTACTAACACATACCAGGGAGATAGACTCACCCAAGAACATATTTGTGAACTGAATATACATTATTTATCTCACCAACACCTCCTAGCCATCATTTAGAACTTATTATCCACCAAGGCTGTGGAGTCTTAGAGGAATTTCTTCTCCTTAAGTTAGGGTTTACATTTTTCCTTAGAGAAGTGGGTTAGAGGCAAAGAAGCAAACACTGGATTAAATGTTGAGACACTGGTTATTAAACCTGGAATGGTTTGCCTGACCTTTAGGGATTGTAGGTCAAACAAATACATAGAGGAACACTATATTGTATCACAAGGCCTGGGGTGATCAGAGTTTTCTCTCCCTCAGTTCAAACCACATGACTGGTAAAAAGAACTCTGCTAACCCATCTCAATGTTTTCCTATTTAGTTTCTACTGAATCCTCATATCAGACCTTCTCCTTGTGTGCGCAGCTACAAATACGAGTGATTATTTTTGGTTTTGATTTTTTGGTTTTTGGGTTATAGCTGGTGGTGCTTAGGGTTTGTTCCTGGATCTGTACTCAGGGGTCACTCCTGGTAGAGCTTGGGGGAGTCATCTGGGATTCCGGGAATCAAACTCATGTCACCTGCATGCCAGGCCAGCACCTTATCTCTGTGCTATAATTCTGGCCCAATGAAGTATCATTTTTTAAAAATCTATTTCACAGAAGACTGCTTTTTTATATATTTCTCCCAGATTTTCTTCCTTCCTTCCTTTCTTTCTTTCTTTTCTTTCTTTCTTTCTTTCTTTCTTTCTTTCTTTCTTTCTTTCTTTCTTTCTTTCTTTCTTTCCTTCCTTCCTTCCTTCCTTCCTTCCTTCCTTCCTTCCTTCCTTCCTTCTTTCTTTCTTTCTTTCTTTCTTTCTTTCTTTCTTTCTTTCTTTCTTTCTTTCCTTCTTCTTTCTTCCTTCCTTCCTTCCTTCCTTCCTTCCTTCCTTCCTTCCTTCCTTCCTTCCTTCCTTCCTTCCTTCCTTCTTTCTTTCTTTCTTTCTTTCTTTCTTTCTTTCTTTCTTTCTTTCTCTTTCTTTCTTTCTTTTCTTTTTTCTTTCTTTCTTGTTGAGTTCATTGTACTACAGACCCACTGCCTTTGCTGTATTTGGGGAAACCTCTAATTCTGAAACCCACTGCACCAAAGCAGTTTTTTGTGACAACTTATGGTATGTAAGATGCTGCGTTTATCTCTGCCCTGATGCTGCCCATGTTTCCTTTCCTGCCTGAGCCATGCAGACTCTAGCAGAGAATTCGGGAGGTGGGGAAGGGGAGCTAGAAAGGTGTCCCTCAAAGCCATATCTACGCATGTCAGTGAGCCAGAGTCAAGATCTCCCTGGAGCAGGTGTGTGGCTGCTCCGGCACCTCCCAAGGCATCTGCCTCCATTCCACTCATGGGCTGGACGGATGCTGCATCTTAGTCCACAGTCCTTTGGACTCTTCTGGGACTAGGAGGACCCCTGCTCCCCCAAAGCGTTGCCAGTCCTCCCCACTGCAATCAACCATGAACCCGTGACTGTTTGATGCTCACTTCACTCTGAGGATTAGGACATGAAGAGCTGGAAGGTGAGGAGATGCAAGCTGAGGATGCTAGTTTCCCTCTCCATATCACGGTCACTGTCATCCCGTTGATCATCGACTTGCTCGAGCAGGCACCAGTAACATCTCCATTCATCCTAGCACTGAGATTTTAGTAGCCTCTCATCACTTATTCTTCCCAGCGGTGCCGCTTTGGAGGCTCTTTCAGGGTAAGGGGGATGAGACCCATCATTGTTACTGTATTTGGCACATCGAGTACGTCACAGAGAGCTTGCCAGGCTCTGCCATGTGGGTAGGACGTCCTCAGTACCTTGCCAGGCACTCCGAGAGTTCCCCCTCTACCTCCTTCAACTGTGCCTGTTGTTGGACCAGAGAAAGAATACATCAGGTATGCTTGCTTTGCATCAAGCCACCCCACGTTTGACTCCTGTCACCATGTATGGTCCCCCAAGTCCCACCAGAGATACAGAGCCAGGAGCAAACCCTGAGCACCACCGGGTGTGGCCCCAAACCCAAAATAAATAAAATCTTGCTACTGTCAAAACAAGTTTCACAGAAAAGCCATGTGAAAAACAACCCTGAGAAGACATGGGATCTAAGCTACAGCCACCAGACTTTGAAACGCACCCACCAAGGGGACAGGTGGTGGCAGGGTGGTGGAGGGAGTGGGGGGCTTGGTATTGGAATATTGCTTCTCGAAGACTCACCTCTCCGTGACCCTGTAAACCACGGCCCGGTACATAAAAATAAACTATTAAAAAATATCAGAGGTAGGGATGGAGAGCTCCTACTGGGCTAGCGCCCCAGCCTGGCGCGGACTGATTCCATCCCCGGACCCTCAGCTCCTGAACACAGCGGATCCTATTCTTAGATAACTTCATGCTGTTCTCTTCCCGCCTTGAGATCCCACCAGCACACCATGGCGAGACACAGTGAGTGTGACTGCGCATTCCCGCCTAGAGCAGCCGATTCTTCTCCCACAGGCTGATCTCAGATAGAAGCCGGGGCTTGGGAGAACATGAGAAGTTCCCCCAGACCGAGTGTCTGGGGTCCATCCGGTCACAGCTCGTTAACCTGGAGAGACGACCTGGAAATGGGTCAGGAAGGTCACCCCTGAGTCAGATGTTCTCTGATGATGTGAAAATGGTGAGTGTGAGAGCGTGCTTACGTGTTCATTATTAAAAACTGCCAGGACCAGAAGGAGCGTCTCCGGCGTGTGGGGTGAGTTACCAGCAGGGTTGCCGTGAGGGAGAGACAGGCTGTTTGCTCATCTGAGGAGGAATGTTCCCTTGCTAACAACACCACAGACTCCGGGCCCGGGAAAGCTGGAAACTTGTCCAGGCTGATCTTCGCAGCCCCCGGTGTGGAATATAAACGTGGCAGTAGGGGGTGGCTGAGCCCTGTGGGCATCTGAGGGAAAAAGGAAGTCCCGCCCTCTGGCAGAAGAGAGTGCTGGCGAAGAAACCGAGGCATGGAGGGAGACAGAAGCAGTTGATTGGGATGGACAGATGGGTCAACATGGGTCAACATGGCGGTGTCCTCACAAGCTGGCTCTCTGCCCCAGCCGAGACACCTGCACTGCCCAAGTTCTAGTTACCCAAATGAGTCACTGCACATTCTCCAAATGCACCACGCTCTCTGCCAGCTTCCGGCTCGCCTGTGCCTTCCCTGTGCTCTTCCCGTCCTGCTCGGCCTGGGATTCTCACTCCACCTCTCCACATCCAAAGCCACCATCCATAGTTTTGCATCCATGGCAACACCCCTGTCACAGTTCAGATGAACCTGGCGGCCTGTCCCGGGGTTGTGAAGAGCAGACGTTGGGATCTGCGTGTGCTGTGGGTCTCACACACGGCCCAGGAAGCTACGCTCACCTACAGACAGAAGAGCGACTGTGTGAGCTGCATTTGATACAGCCTGGGATCGAGCTGGTCCCTGAGGAAGGGATGGTGTGACATGACACTGGCCATCAGCAAAGGGAACCGATGCTGCTTCGGCCTCAGTGGGCAGATTCTCCACCCTGGAGAGGAATGCACACATCCCTAACCTGGCTCATGCTCCACCACCGGGATCTGGGATCCCTGCCCCACGACTCACCCGACACTGTTTCAAAATCTCACGCTCGCAAAGCCATCTCTGAGGGGTGCGCTTCCCTCCCGTGCTGATCAGGGCACAGGGAGCATCTCCGATCAGATAGCTTGCCGATACATACCCTCTCCACGTCGCAAAAGCCCGTGGAGGCATCTGAGCCTCGGTTTGACATTTAGTTCTCAGGGGAGGGAACACAGAGTAGATCCACCAGCCCGTGGGTGGTTGGAGAGCGAAGAAACTGCTGCACCAGGAAAATGAAAACATAATACGGGAAAGAAGTGAGGGGCAAAGCAGAGGGAGACCTTGGAAGCTCAATTAGTCCCGGAATATACTGCATGCCGCCACTGTGAGTTTGGAGTTTCAGGTGACTCAACACAAACACGGGATGCTCAAGAGTCTAATAATCTAACTCGGAACATTAAAACTGATATAGAACAGCAGGCCAGACTGTTCGTGTGCAAGGCGTTTGTCACCACAGAGAGAGGCGAGCGCTGATGAGAAATTCAATCTCACTATTAGCGGTACTTACAAGACCACGGGACAGTCCCTGAGAGGTGACTGGACAAAATTACTTGGATCAAGCTGGGAGTGAATTGCGGACCCAAACTAGCAAATCCAGATGTGCCAGAATTTGACTGTACCACAAACCCCAATTCCCTTCTCTACTGAGAAAATACCAGGTATTTTAGTTACCCACAGTAAGTCCGGGTATTATGGTCCTGTTATTTTAAGTACTGTAGAGCACAGAAAACAGTAAGGAGTTACCTCAGGTATTATATAGAGCATCTCATTAAAAACTAGACAAAATGATTTTACTTGTGGAAAACAAAGAGAAGTTTTCATTTGAAAGGGTAGAAAGTCAAGGAGTTTCATAAAAGGGAAAACAATGTGTATCAGGGTTAGCCTGTGAAGCTGGTAATTCGTACCTCAACTGGGGTTCAAAGACCTTCACCTAGAAGCCGCCTCAGTTTCTGAAAGAGATGTGACAGGACAATCAAAAAAAAAAAACCCACTCACTTCTTACTCTTGATTTGATCACATGCCCAGAAAAGAAAATAGATAAACAGAAAAAGATCATTTATTACCACGCCCACCTCTCTCCTACCCTACCCAAATCAATTTCACATTACTCACACAACCTATTTGAAAAATCAGTACCGTTATTATAGGACCTCAACATCACAACAAAAATACAACACGTAAGGAGGGACAACAATCACTGCAGTATTGGATCTCAGCCTCCTGAAGTCGATTTAGAAAAACAGCGCAGAAAATAGGAAGCTGCGATTATTACACTTCCCTGAGGAGCGGTAACAAAAAAAGGAAACAGTTCATGCAATTAGAAAAATAATCACATTTCTAGATGAGAAAAGATAATGTTTTTTAAAGGACACTTTCCACATGATAGGTATCTTCAAGGCAATTCCTTCAGATCTAATTAGAACCATTCTTTATTTGAAAAGCTGTCTAAATCCTTCTGAAAGAACTAAGGCACGAGCCAGAAAACCTAACCACGAAGAAATCAGTTATCAAAATGTACTTTAAATAATATCTTGAGTAGTTTATTGCTAGTATAGACACTTAATAATGGGAGCATGACAGAGGGTTCAGAAGAACACTGAGAATTTAATGAAAGGCATATTTTAGGAAATAATCATTGTGACCAATGCTTCCATGCTCACCGGGGGTAGGGGTCGAGAGAGGAATGAACCTGGGTCTCACCTGATATGGGAAATGGATCCAGCTTCCTTGGCATTTGAAATGGATAAAACTCACTTAGAGAAAACAAGTAACTATAAAAGTATCTGGAGACAAACAAGCCCATTATTTTTGCGTTAGAATTATATGTTGAAGAATTGCCTACGCAAGAGACACATGGCAGAAGTTATAAAGAAGCTCTAAAGATGAGTAACCTACATTTTAGTCATGTTCACTAGTACCATAAATAATTAAAAATAGAAAAACAATATGAAAACTTGTTTCAATATATTCAATAGTAGTTAATAAAATTATATGAAAAAAGTATACTAAGAAGAAAAAGGCAAATGACTAATAGAAAAATGGTCGCACGTCACTCTGTCATCCCATTGTTCATTGATTTGCTCAAGCAGGCACCAGTAACATCTCCATTGTGAGACTTGTTACTGTTTTGGGCAGATCATGCAGGCTGGATACTCTCAGTAGCTTGCCGGGTTCTCCGAGAGAAAAATGGTCAACATATATAAATAAGTAACTTACTAAAGAAGAAAAAATCACTTATAGACAAGATGCATGTTCAATCTTATTAGTGGTCATGGGAAAGAAAATACATATGAGAATGAGATATCACTGATAATACCCAATGGACATTAGAATGGCTGACTGGAGTAAGGCTCTCTTACCACAATACGAATTTAAGTCAGTAGAACCTTACAAAAATATGTGAGTGACGACAGCAATGAAGTGCACATTTTCTTTAATAGAGACCTTCCTTTCCAAAGAAGGAACAAAAGTAGAAAGATAGAAGAAAGAAATTGAGGAGAGTAGGAAGGAAGAAAGGAAGGGAGTGAGGGAAGAAGGAAGAAAAGGAGGAAGGGAGAGAGGGAAAGAGGGAGAGAGGAATGAAGAAATGGAGGGAGGAAAGAGGGAGGGAGTCAGGAAGGGAGGCAGGAAGGGAGGGAGGGAGGGAAAGGGAAGGAAGGAAGAAAAAAGGAAGGAAGGGAGTGAGGGAGGAGGAAGGAAGAAAGGAAGGATGGAAGGAAGGAAGGAAGGAAGGAAGGAAGGAAGGAAGGAAGGAAGGGAGGAAGGAAGGAAGGGAGGGAAAGAGGGAGAGAGGAATGAAGAAATGGAGGGAGGAAAGAGGGAGGGAGTCAGGAAGGGAAGCAGGAAGGGAGGGAGGGAGGGAAAGGGAAGGAAGGAAGAAAAAAGGAAGGGAGGGAGTGAGGGAGGAGGAAGGAAGGAAGGAAGGAAGGAAGGAAGGAAGGAAGGAAGGAAGGAAGGAAGGAAGGAAGGAAGGAAGGAAGGAAGGAAGGAAGGAAAGAAAGAAGGAAGGAAGGAAGGAAGGGATAAAGGGAGTGAGTGAGGGAGGAGGAAGGAATGATGGGAAGAATGAGGGAAAGGGGGATGAGAACTAGTGAAAGAATTGACTGAGAAGTAGTTCCACAATCATTACTATCTAATGTCCATTGATAACAAGTATAAATAACCTTCACTGTATTATTATTATGTGTGAAACTATCGCTTTTGATTTGAGACTATCTCACTAAGTCTATGTACCCAAAATTCTAAATTGAATAGGAACAAGCTACTGTTGAGCAGATGTGCTTATTCCCAATGCATTGCTTATTAGTAGTTCTAAATATAGCTCATTACATATATAGCTATGTGAAAGTATTTGACAGACAGAGTAATAACCTGAAGCTTTGGACAAGAGTAAAATTGCTCATTTATTTTTAATATCCATACTTACTTGAACATAAACCAATTTTGGTTCAGTGAAAATATGAAGCAAGTTAAATATTCTTATTCACTGGCATTTTAATAAGATTTTGTTTTCTTTAATGAAACATAACTGAACACAGAAGAGAAGATATAAATGGCCATGCCAGAAATAATTTAAAATAGATAAATGGGGACATAACATTTATTCAAATTTCTCTTTACCTATACTCTTAGTTGTTTTTTTTTGTAAGATAAAGACTCAAGTTTTTTTGTCCATTATGCACTTCATCACACATGCCCACATACACAGACAGAGATCCAAATGGCTCCATTTTTAAAATGAAAATTCTCAGTCAAATGTTCTCTCCTACTTTCAAAAACAAAAAAAGGCTTTTAATGTTATATAAATCTGACTTAAATGGTCATTCCCTTTAGACTTGACTTTTCTGTTACACATGATCTTAAAATTCTAGCTGTCTCTGAAAAGACTCATTTGGGCAGGGTTTCTGGCAATATGCACCCACTTTCAGTGGTTTTTCCAACTAAACAAATGTCTTTGGGGTCCTTGTGGTTGTCCCATATATCTGCACTTGGTTCTTTTGCACCGCTGACCAGTATTCTGTGTATGACTCCATCACTATTAGTTTAAGCATGCCCCCATTTAAAAAATTTTAGTTGTTCCCCTCCAGCTTTGGACTAGCACAAAAATACTTAGTGTAAACAGTGAGATGCAGGTTTGGTACACGTACGCATTTTCATTTCTCTCTGTAAATCTCCACACGTTTAATTCTGGCTCACAATCAAAATTGTGGTGCGCCCAAACACATATTGGACTTTATAAGAAGAAGCCCAACTATCTTCCAGATAAGATGCCAACCATTTTTCCGTCAGCTTATCTGGCTAGACACACATCCACTTTGGTGAAATGTTTGTTCAACTTTGTGTAGCCCTTTATTTTAGGTTAGTGTCAGTACTTTTTCAATCATTTGTCTAGACAAAAATTTATAGTCTATAAGAGTATGGTGGAACTAGGCAATCTCTTTGAATTTCTTATGCTGTCAATTCATTTTCCTTTTATAAATTCCAGAAATGTGCTCTGAAAATTGCCTAATAGGAACAGACACATGCATAGAGGAGCTTTTTAACACAGCGAAATGAGCACAGAATGAACTGGGAGATGTGTTCTGGATAACACAACCAAATATGCAAAGAAGAACCAAGTTAATGAGTAACAATGCAGGAACCGGCGCACAGCTGCCTACGAAACTTTGACATTCGCATAAATTTCCTCTCTGTGCTTGCTCAGTGAGGTGTTCTAGCGCATATCCAATTATTACTATTTTCTTTATAGTGTTTTTAAACTCGATTGTTATTAAAAAGCATTTTTATCATTTGCAGACACAGCTGTGTGGGAAACAACTTGGCGGAGCGTCTGCGCGGCTGTCTGAGGACCCCATCCTGGGGTTATTGTGTTTATTGTGTCTGCCGTCTCCACCTGCTGTAGTTATGACTCAGATTTGTATTCTAAAAGTACCACCCAGACAGCCCAGAATCAGCTCTAGTCCACACAGAAGAGGCATAAAATTCCTGATGTGAAAATCCAGAGGAAACGAGGCTCAAGGTCAAGCCAAACCTATACCTCTCTCCATTATGCTCATATTTGACATTTGGCTACACAGACTTTGCGGCAGCATTGTGCAAAGCTGGAATACCAGATAGGAAAAATTTCCATGGGAAAAATAATGGGGCTGCATGAGTTCTGAAAGTCAGAGATTAACTATTATGCCCTGCTTTAAAATTTTTTAAAAATGTGCTACTGCTGAAATGTAAATATTGAAATAAAATTTTTAATTTTCCTAGTTTCTATTTCACTCATGCCTTTTGATACTTAATGTACGTTTATCACCCATCTGCTTTTGGGCGAATATAAACTGGACGGTCACCAGAATCTAAAAGATTCACAAAATTCCAGGAAAAGTAAATGAACTTAAATATTTCCAATCGTTTCATTTTGAATTTTATTTCCCGGTTTTTGTTCCTGAAAACAAAAGCTAGCATAAAGAAACAAGTAAAATAGGACTTAGACATGTATGTATGTAAGGAACACATACACACACACACACACACACACACAGAGCAAGTGCTTTAGTTTTGTGTTTGCATTGCTTAAGCTACGACCACACAGTCTCTCTCTCTCTCTCTCTCTCTCTCTTTTTTTTTTTTTTTTTGCTTTTTGGGTCACACTCTGCAATGCACAGGGGTTACTCCTGGCTCTGCACTCAGGAATTACTCTTGGCGGTGCTCAGGGGACCATCTGGGATGCTAGGAATCAAACTCGGGTCAATCTCGTGCAAGGCAAACGCCCTCCCCGCTGTGCTATTGCTCCAGCCCCACAGCTACACATTCTTAAACATTCAAACTGTATCAGGATGCACAGCAGCAGCTGATCACGACTGTGCAACTTCTAGGGAGCTCCTCTTTGGGATAAACTAATGCATGAGCACACACATTAAAAGATGAGAGGCTGCTAAGGATGAAAACTGTCCTCATTGTAAGAAATCGAATGGAACCAGAAGTGTGAGTACCGAGTGCCTGGTTTCTGAGAAGGCAGAAAGAGTGAATGTGTAGAGGGCCAGAAGCTTTCCAAACGCCAAGGCACTACGCAAGTGTGATGAGTTTTGCTGGCCCCCAGTGGAGCAGGGTGGGGCAACAGTTTCATGGGACCCCCAGATCCGGGAAGAGATAGAGCATGGGCTGTGATCTCAGCACCCAGGCTCCTGAGCCCGCTATCTTCCGTCTCCCTGCCCCCTAGGAAGACAGAAACGTGGGTCTTCCTTGTCTGAACTGAAGATGCCACTTCTGCTCCAAAGCCCTGGCATGGCCGGAAGTTCCCGGCACTCACCACCGCAGGAGGACCCCCTCCCCCATCTTCCAAGGGACACTGGTTCCCCAAAGCAGTTGCCGAGGCCAAAAGGGGAAGCTGCTGAAAGTGACAAGTCTGACTCGCAAGCAGATCGGCAGCGTGTGAAGTAGCGTCTTCCTGACAGAGTGCAGTCACTCCACGCTCCTCGTGACGCCGTCTGTCTAATTACCACGGAGCCTGTGGTTCTCCCTAGACTCGCCGCTGTCACCCAAACACTGTGATTTCATGCATGAGAACTCGCTTAGCCAAAATATTTTCTCCAAGAACAAGGACAGCTGTCAAAAACTATCCTAACCTTTGCAATGGAAGGCAGCACGGGACGAGCCTTGGGGGATCTCTGTGCGTGAGGAGGAAGCAGTACCCCGCCTGGTCACTGCCTCTGCCTCCCCACACAGCCCGGCTCAGCATGGCACACATGTGTGGTCTCCACCAGCGCCAGGTGGTATCGACCATGGTGGCCTCCCGTGCGCTTCCTCGGGAAAGGTCTCTCTAGCTCCCAGAGGTCTAGATGCTAAGCTGATGCTATTGTCACGTGACAGCTCCACTTCTCGATTCCTTTCATCCCCATGAGAGAAGATTCTTCATCTCTGGGACGCCATTCTTTGTGACAAAAGAAATCAACTACTAAAAGGCAACACAATTAAAGGAAATGTATCCAATGGAATACTATGCAGCTGTTAGAAAAAAGGAGGTCAAGAATTTTGTAGTCAAGTGGATGGGCATGAAAAGTTTCATGCTGAGTGAAATGAGTCAGAAAGAGAGAGACAGACATAGAAAGATTGCACTCATCTATGGTATATAGAATAACAGAGTGGGAGACTAACACTCAAGAACTGTAGAAATAAGTACCAGGAGGTTGACTCCATGGCTTCGAGGCTGGCCTCATGTTCCGGGGAAAGGTCAACTCAGAGAAGTGATCACCAACTACATTGTAGTCGAAGGCCATGTGGGGGAAGGGAGTTGCGGGCTGAATGAGGGCTAGAGACTGAGCACAGCGGCCACTCAACACCTTTATTGCAAACCACAACAGCTAATTAGAGAGAGAAAACAGAAGGGAATGCCTTGCCACAGTGGCAGGGTGGGGTGGGGGGGAGATGGGATTGGGGAGGGTGGGAGGGACACTGGGTTTACGGGTGGTGGAGAATGGGCACTGGTGAAGGGATGGGTTCCAAACTTTGTATGAGGGAAGTATAAGCACAAAAGTGTATAAATCTGTAACTGTACCCTCACGGTGATTCTCTAATTAAAAATAAATAAATTTAAAAAAAAATAAATAAAGGAAATGTATCCATATATGTGTCCGATCTTTCTCATAGTACCTGGGAAAGCTTGATTCCGTGGTGGGGAAGAAGTACCACACGCACGTCCAATCGTGAAAATATCAGAAAAAGTCTATACAGGTAGACTTGTATGTGCTTATTTATGCTTTCTGTGAAATGGCATTTCAGATGTCTATGTATATAGGGGCTGGAGCGATAGCACAGCAGGTAGGGCGTTTGCCTTGCACGCAGCCAACCCAAGTTCGATTCCTTCGTCCCTCTCAGAGAGCCCGGCAAGCTACCGAGAGTATCTCGCCCGCACTGCAGAGCCTGGCAAGCTCCCCATGGTGTGTTTGATATCAGTAACAAGTCTCCCAATGGAGATATTACTCATGCCCCCCCCCCCCCCCCCGCAAATCAATTAACAACAGAATGACAGTGCCACAGTGCTACAGATGTGTATAGAGGTATGTATATATCTCTACATCAATGTTTCTATAGTTACACTTTCTTTTTCCTACCAACCTTTCCTTTGTGACAAAAGAAATCAACTACTAAAAGGCAACACAGTTAAAGGAAATGTATCCATATATGTGTCCAATCTTTCTCATAGTACCTGGGCTGAAACGCATCAGCTCCAGGACTTAAACCCAGCTGCATGAACGATGCATCCTCACCTGC
Organism: Sorex araneus; assembly: GCF_027595985.1. NCBI lineage: Eukaryota > Metazoa > Chordata > Mammalia > Eulipotyphla > Soricidae > Sorex > Sorex araneus. Next base: position 103,480,893 of record NC_073302.1, read on the forward strand.
TGTTTAGAAAGCAGCCTTGGGGGACATTGGTCTCCCCCGAGTGCCTCCCAACAAGGCGTCTGCAGAGTCCCTGAGCTTGAAGCATTGAGGTCACTAGGATACAGAGGAAGACCAGCAAACTCTCAGCTCACCAGGACAACTCAACTCCACCTCTGTGAGCTGGGTGGGAGGATAGACTTCTAAGGAAGGTCAGGACAGAGATCAAAACAGATATGATATGAGATCAGATAGGAGATCAAAACAGATTGGGAAATCTCTGTTCTTTAAGCAGATGTAAAAACCTCTGATCTTTAATAGGCCTCTTAGAGCTGCGTTTGTGTCGTTAATTTCTTAAAGGGACGCGCTGATGTGAGTTCATTGCCATCTTGCAGATTCCTATCCTCACTCGCCATACATCTGTGCAAAACCCTGAAAAGCAAAATGTTGCTGCTCTAATGGTGCTGACAATCTAATTGTCTAGAAGTCATTTATACCTACTGTAATTTAAGTATCAAAGCAAAACTTTGACAGGAGCTGCTGCCTTACTTAGCTTAATTTAGGTTAACTATACGCACTCAGCAGTAATGCAGTTCCATTAAACAGAGTGCTTGGCCCTCAGACTTTATCCGAATCAATGAAATTCTCACATGAAATCTTATTTCACAGAAGTGAAAGGTGATTTGGAGGAAGAAGTCTGAATTTGACTTTCTGTGAGTCTTCAGTACAGGTGGCCGAGAGGAAGGATTTGGAGACAGTTGCTTAGGATAAACGCATGTGTGTATGTAGAATGAATCAGAATCTTGGATGTCCAAAAATATACACTAATTTAAATATATCCAACACAGAAGAACTATTAAAGTGTACAGTGATTAAATACTATTTAGAAAAAATATATGGGGAGAATTTGTGTTTAAGGAAATATTTAAAGGAGTGTTTTTTTTTCAATGTCAAACCCTCACGAACAGAAGACCAGTGTCTGTCGTTCTTACAGATATATTAGTTTGGGGCTATAGATACAGTGGAGTGATCAAGGCATTTTGTTTTTTATGCTGCTCACCCTGATTGAACCTCTGGCCATGCCTACTGTGACTCTCCCCCCCACCCAAGGGCCATCGGGGTCATTCCTGAGCACAGAGCTAGGAGCAGGTGCGGGCACGGCCAGGCATAGCCTGACCTCTCCCTATTCGTTTCCACAGTTTCCTGAAGGACAACATCCTAAATCTGGTGGACTCTGCTAATGGCCAGGCCATGACATGTGACTGTGAAGGGGAAGTGTTCTTATTGTCACATCCGCCGAATGGACCCCATGGCTGAGGCGGATGGATCTCCTTTAGAAATATCTTTCTTTTTTTTTTTTTTGGTCACACCTGGTGATGCACAGGGATCACTCCTGGCTCTGCACTCAGGTATTACCTACCCCTGGCGGTGCTCAGGGGACCATATGGGATGCTGGGAATCGAACCCGGGTCGGCCACGTGGAAGGCAAACGCCCTACCCACTGTGCTATCGCTCCAGCCCCTAGAAATATCTTAATTTTTTAAAGTTTAACTTTATCAACGTCGACTACTGCACTTATCTTAGTTGAAAAGGAAGGAAGCCTTCTGGTGCAGAAACGCGCCTACAACAGAGCTCAAACACATGAGAGATTTGTAAAGCCACGTTGACATGAAACACATGGCAGTCATTTTCGAAGAGGTGCTGCCACCTGTTGGTTGCTCTTCTAGGACGCGCGGGATCAGCCCTGAGAGTTTCTAGCCGACACTCGCTCTGGGCCCACCCAGAACACCGGAGCTCAGAAGCAATCCCATTAGGTCTGGATTTCTGGTGTGAAAATACCAGAAATACTTTTATAGGTTTTTAAAATAGTTTTCAGCAAGATGCCCTGGTTGGAAGTAGCTTTTCCAAATGTTAACATAGTAGCAGAAGAGATCTGTTTTAGAGAGAGAGAACAGTCGCATGTCTTAGGGAGGCCAGACACGTCACTTCTGTGCCCGAGATCTCGATCAGGACAGTAAAAAGTGATTCTATTGTATTGAACAAAAGGCCATAAGAGTTCATTCACACATTCTGTCCTCAGCACCCCAGACTCCATGTCCCCCTTGATTACTGGTTACTTCTCAATTTTCTGATTGTCTTTTTCCTAGGAGTATGAGATGGGGCTCAAGTCTTTCATCTCTGCTTTCCTTACACATTCTCAGAAATTTCTCTTTCCCAATAAATTAATTTGAATTGGGGGATGAAGAATATAGGTTACAAGAAAAAATAATGCACTTACTGTAGTTATTGCATTTTTTTCTACTCAGAATCAAATATTTCTATTAGGAGTACACTTCATGATACTTTACTTAACTTCACCTAATGGACTGATTTGAAATTGGAAATCTTCCCTGATTCAAATGCTTATCTATATTATTTATTCCAGCATTTTAAAGACTTGAAATATTAACTGTCGCAAAGCAAATGTCAATTACTTCATTAGAATTGGACAACTGTCACGAAAATATTCAGTAGCATTTCTGGTATTTCTTCCATCCCTTTAAAATAATTATTCATCATTGAGTAATTTAAATGATTATTTATTATGAATACATAATAATAAGCTTAATAATTATGTATTCAAATCAATGACTTCAAATGCCAACCCTTTCAAAAACACACCTGCAGCCTCAAAGAACAGTGTCTGATGAGTCCAGAGGACTGAAGAAAACAGATTTATGCAGGTTTTAAAAAATAAGCGATAACCTTGAGCTGCCCTTCAGCATGCAGCTCAGATGTGGGAGGAGAGGCCATCACTCTGCCCCGCCACCCCTGAGTGCTGGACCCTTCGACCCCGCCACGGGAAGCACTCTCACAGTTCTCACTGGCCAGTGCACACTCTGACTCAGATCCTGGCCTGCTCCCCGTCAGACCTCCCACCGGGAACCTCTGAGTCCTTCCGAAGCTCCTCTCCCAGCCCCCACACTCTAGGCTTGGAGCTCAGTCCTTCAATAATTTTTCTGCAATAGAAATTCCCCTAGTGCTGAGTCTAGCACTGGTCTAAGGAGAACGGGGGGCAAAGAGCCCACACCCCAGCTTTCTCTGCCCTCCTCCTCCTGCCAGTTGGCCACAATCTCCCCCAAACACCCTCAATCTAGGGGTCCCAGAGATGTTTTCCTTTCCAGAGGGAGTTAGGTCAGATCTCTGCTTTGACATTCCTCCAAGTTCCCTCCTTCCCTGAGCACAGACCCCAACCCAATGACATTCCTCCAAGTTCCCTCCTTCCCTGAGCGCAGATCCCAACCCAAAGCGCCTCTTCTTGAACTGCCGCCCTCACCACGTTTCCCTTCCTCGACCATGCTAGCTACGTCACCATGCCTGAGAGTGCTGGATAGGAAAGCACCACAGGGGCTGAACCTCGGCTGGTGGTGTGCAAGGCAGATGCCCTTGCACAGACGATGGACTATCGCTCGGGCCCAACATGCAACGTTTTTGATGAGTCTTGACTCACCACTGGACTTGGCAACAGAAAAAAAGAAAAGGAGACCATGGGCAGGGCCCAACAAGTATGTGAACTGGTATGGAACTGCACTAGAGACGGTAAACTGAGTCACGTCTCTGGAACTGAGTTGAGCCAGGAGGTCACTACGGAATGCACGGTTCCAGGATTCATTATAAATGCACATCTATAAAATCTTTCAGACATTATACAAAATGATTTTTGCTAAAAAAAAACCCAAAAAAACCAACAACCCTGAACTACCAAAGGCAGAGTATCAGTAAAACGTAAACACAGAGGAGACTGTGTGAGCAACTGTGAATACGGGGCCTCAGTTTCCAGCTTTAGGGAACTCTGCTCCAGCACGCTTCTTTCTTCACAGCCAGTAAGAGGCTGGCTCTTAAAAGCTATTATACAGTTCCCTTGTGTATAGATGGGGGATTTTTATGATGCTATAATGCTTCCTACTGCTTAAGGTTTTTTTTTCCTCCAGTAGATCTTTAATAGTGAGGTTTTGCTTCATAGACTCCAGGATGACACTGAAAGGCATCTAAAACAGAGAAAATCGCATTGATACATCTGGCCATTGTCCTAATAGCTGAACCAGTCTAAGAGATAGATGTGAATTTTCAAATGTCCTGATGGCTTGTATATATTCTCATATTCTAAGAATTTAAATACATTAAAATGCAGAGTTCATGCAACGTAGAATCTTTCCAACTGTGCAGGGAGCTCTTAAAATAGAACAATTAAAATAATTGTTCTTAGATAGGAGGACTTAAAAAATTTTAGAGCTGAAAACAGCTTCAGAACTCCTGCAATCTTGCCTCTTACATATTTTTTTGAATTTAAATGCCTTTGGGAGTTGATGAAATCTATGAAATACTTCCCAGAAGAATTTCCATATATTAAAAAAAAAAAGAAATAAGAGGGTAGATACGGGAATCCACCTCTCTGAAATCCGTCAATAGGAATCTTATGAGCACATAGAAAAGAGCCCGGATCTTGTCCACATTTTAGGAAGAAACCATTTTCTTACCTGAGTCATCCAATTCTCCACAGCGAGAGACTAGAGTACTACATCCTTGCTTCAGATTTGTCCCAAACAGCATCAAGTACCCACAGATGAATTTACATGCCGTCATACGTCTGTTCCCCAGCTTTCAGTAACTGCCAAGCCTGTTTCAGATGTCTATGTGCATAGTGACTGGAGCGATTGGACAATGGGTAGGGTGTTTGCCTGGGTTCGATTCCTCTGTCCCTCTCGGAGAGCCCGACATGCTACCGAGAGTATCCCGCTCGCACACCTCATTTTCTCTATTCTAGCTCCTTGCCACTTTTCCTTCAGTATTTTAAAGCAGGTCTGAAGCATCCTACTATTTCATGCATGAACACGGAAATGTGTATGTCTGTACTATAAGCACGTGCCATTACCCCAATGAGGAGAACTTCCTAGGTCAATGAGGAGAAATCCCTATGGCATCTAATTCCGAGTTCATCTTAAAATCTCTCGGAAACATATTTTCTAACTGTTGGTTTTTACAAATCGGACTTTTTAAAAGCTTACACATTTATTTTTTTAATGGTTTGTCTTACAAAGAAGCTTTGCACATTATTTTTTTTTCTTGAGGAATATCCAACACTCTGCATGAGGCAAAAAACTATCTTACACCATAGTTGACTTTAAGCTTTTGCCCTATAATTCCCTAAAATCTAGGAGTGAGGAATAAAGAACCTTTTTTTTTCCCTCTTGTTGTTCCATTCAGGTTAATATAAAAGTGGGAAAAGCTACTTACACTCTGTGGAGATCGAGTTTAAAGGGAGATAAAATCTTATCTTTCAATCTTAACGTGCCTCACCTCTCTGTAACAAGTAGTTCTCTGGGGCCATTGATGGAATTCTCTCTCCTAAGAAACAGGTGTCTCCAGCTAAAGGACCTTTCCTTTGTCTGCACATACACTCATATTTTGAAGGGCAGGTGTGCAGTAATAAAGTGTGTTGCAAATCTTCCCTGAATTCAAAAGCACAATAGTATCTGGCATGATCCTTACCAAATGGGGAGAGGTCTTTGGTGGCCTTTGGATATATCATCAGGCATATTCCTCAAAATAATGACACATTATTAAAATGATTAGTTGATGGACTGAGGCAAACAAAACCTCTCCAGCAGCTGTATTAACAACTGAATAAGATGATCACTTTGTTCATTTTCATAGACATCAACTTTTAGATACTGCTGGGGCTTATATGGTGCCTCCCCAAAGTATACTTAAAACAAAATACAGAATTGAAAAAACACCCAGGCCAAATTCTGAAGACTCAGAATACAAATTGGAGAGGCAGATCAGAATCTCAGTTGGTCCACATCTTATGGTTGTCGGAAAAGTGAATATTCAACATAATGATCACTATTGTATTGATCAGCTTATTACTCCAACAGCTACTTGTTCTAGGATATATATCGAACGCTAGTCTGTGAGGTATATAATGTTAAATGCGTTTCAGAGTAGATTATGATCTTATCTGAAGTACATAGATAGAATTGATTTTTTTTCCTGTACTCTCTCAGGTAGAGTCAAAATGTGCTACTTGGAGAAAATAAAGATTATTATTATTTTCTCTAAAGACAAAACCTCATGAACCCTGATATAAGGATGGCATTGGCAGAACATATGCCTGTCAGCACCCACTACCTCGTAATTTGCAATTAATCAGCAACTGCCTTGTGATCTCTTTGTTGAATGTCTTGTTTAACTTTTCAGGCATATTCTGAAACTCCTCCCACCGATACTACTGTAACAGAGTAACTCGGGGAGGTTGGGGGTTCTCTAGGTATTCACACTTCCTTTAGACAACCTGGCAAAGCACTACGATCACAAGCTCAGTTGGCACAAGACAAAAAGGTCAAGGTGGGGTCAGAGAGGTAGTACAGCGGGTAGGGCACTTTGCTTGCCCAGGTTTGATGCAGGAGAGATTCCCGAGTGCAGAGCCAGGAGTAAGTCCTGAGCATCACCAGGTGTGGCCCCCAAACATACATATGCAACTACATAACAAAATGGTGCTGACACTGAGCAGATTCGATTCTTCCAAGCTCTCTTCAGTGCATTTCTAGAAGACGAGGACCACACGCAGAGCATTGTGTGCTCTCGGAACAAGGCATGATACTGTCCCAGAGTGAGACGATGCTCTAGCACTCCATGTGCCAAGGGGAAGAGTTTCCGGCTCTGACTGGCCGAGGATCACCCAAGCTCACTACAAGCAGACGATCTTGGAGAACCCAACTTCTGAACCCTCACGATGCCTCATAATATCAGTGAAGGACATCACTTCTGTCTTCACAGGGTCAGGGGAATTCAACTACTATTGCTTACGTCCTACATGAGGGCATTTGGGGGGCAATAGTCATCTGGAATTGACAAAGCCTTTCTTCACAGAGCCTAGTGGGGGAGGTGGAGGGGAGAGAAGTCTACACCAGCCATCGTGCACAATTAATCTAGTTGATGGTTACTCTGACTTGGGAGTTGGCAACTGGTCCAGGGATTTATTTACCCGCCGTCCTGGTTATGGGAGCCAGACACTGGCCAAGCTAGTTACTCAGCGACTGTGGCAAACGGTAGAGACCACTTATGTCTGTGAATTTCTCATAAATTAAAAATGTATGACATATAAATAAATCATAGGTATATACAATGGAACGCTTAGAAAATCATTTTAATCCTTGCCTTCCACACTCTCCAGGCCAGAACCCTTGCGTCCTCACTCTGTCTTGAGAATCATAGATAGGGGCAAGCATTGTGTGTTCTTACTCATATTCACGTCAGTCCGCACAAGCACCCACCAACCGTGGGTGGCTTCCTAGAGCTGTGTTCTCAGAGAGTTCCGAGTGTCCTCTGGTGTGAGTCTCCCCTTACCGACTGCTGAAAGCCTTCCCCAGTGTCCTCTGGAAGGTGGAGAATGAAGCTCTCAGTCCCTGGCTTGAAAGAGACCTTACAGTACAGGTAGACACTGCAGGGCCTCAAATTGAGACACAACGCACGTGACATGAAGAGAATGCAGTGAATAGAGAACCAGAAACGTACATCTGTACATGTATGTATCTGCCCTTGACTCTCACTGGGTCTCAAATATGAGCACTGATGAAAGTTTTGAGTAGAGTTCACAGAGGTAGGAGATTTACCACCTAGATTCTTCTGTTTACACAGAGGACACATCAGTGTATGGAAACCAGCAACAGAATTCAGACTGCAAAACGGCAGCAAGTAGCACGGGTGACTTCTGGGCAGTCAACGTATATCGGCCCCAAGCACGTCAGAGTGTCATTTGCCCACTCAGCGATCACCAAGACAGCCCGCAAATGCACACGCCAGGCAGAACGCAGCTGATTTCAGCGCTGGTCCCGGTCAGCATCTGAACATGCTCGAGACAGACATCCTTCATGTCCTACTAGGCCTGGCATCTTTGTCTGCCGGCATACGCTTAACCAACACAAACACTGACGATGAACTCTTTCCTTCACCTGGGTTATTACATTCAGATTCGGGAATATATTGTCCTTTCACTGAAAGATGAATTGTCCTAGTAGCTTCCAAATGCCACAGGTGACTGCCTCGAGGTTTTCTTACTAATACCTTGAGCTTACGCCTTCAGCTTTAATTTTGGATAGCTTTCATAAGCTGTCAACAGGGTGGCAATATGCCTTCAGAAATCTGAAAGTAAATAAATGCATCTTTGTTGGAGATTCAGATGACAGACAGACTGCAGAAGCGTGTTTGCACTGGAAGCAACGGGTCTCTGCAGGCTTATGAGATACAAAGGCAGCTCCAGGAGGAGAGTGAAGACTCAAAGAGCATCTCCTGCACGTCAGGGCGGGGCTGAAGATCTCAGTAAGGCACAGAAATGGGAGCACTTGCCTCGTGTTGAGTGTGCACTGGATGAATGAGGAAGCTGCAGTGAACAGAAGGTAGATAAAATATCTGGGCCTACGTCTCTTCTGCAACTTCTTTTCCAGTTTCTGACTCTGGCTGTGAGAGCCATTCAGGGGGCAGAGTCTCAGGGAAACCACGGATGCTTATGGCTCAAATCTGTGTCCCCAAATCACATCAAATTGGTGTCAGAGTTACACAACTCCACCATGACTTCATATCCAGAAGTCATCATCTGAGCACAAAATAAACCTGAATGAGGGGCCAGAAGATGGTACCATGGGCAGGCGGCTTGATCCCCAGTCCCCCATGTGGCCCCCACCTGGAGTGATCCCTGACCCAGAGCACTGCTACATGCGGGTCCCCCCACCCCCAATCTTTGAATGCGAGTCAAAATCATCTATAAATTCAGAGATTTCCAGAAGGTCAATTAAATCCTTGGTTACTATTTTTTTTTCTTTTGGGTCACACCTGGCGGTGCTCAGGGGATACTCCTGGCTCATATACTCAGAAATTACTCCTGGTGGTGCTCAGGGGACCATATGGGATGCTGGGAGTTGAACCCAGGTTGGCCACTTGCAAGGCAAATACCCTTGTGTTGCCCTACCGCTGTGCTATCACTCCAGCCCAATCCTTGGTTACTTTGACATGCGCATGGGAAAACTAAAAAGGGTGTTGGGGGTGCGAGAGTACAAGGTGCAGGCGACAGACCTTGCTTCCATCCCCAGAAGGCCCCAGGCATCGTCCAAGGGAAGCCCATGGTGGGTGTGAGAAGCACCACCCCCGAAGCCTTCAGACAGAGGCTCAGGCATATCCCTTCCCCCTCTTCTGAGACCACCTGGGAAGCCCCCGTCCCTTCTTGCTCTCAGCCCTCTGTGCATGGGGCCATAGCCACTTATATCTGTCCTCTGTCGCCCACGGCTGACTCCTGGCTCTGAGCTCCGTGATTACTCCTGATAGTGTGGGCAGGTGCAGGGGTCGAACCCAGGCCGATTGCACGCAAGGCGACTGCGCATGGCCCCCAGCCCCCGTGCTCTCTCCCAGGCCCCTCAGCCCTTTCTGAAACCGCCTTTCCAGCGCTTTCGACAGCTCCTGTCTTGAAATGTGTGTCCGTTTGGTTTGGGTTTGGGGGCCACCGCAGCAGTGCTCAGGGCTCACTCCTGGCTCTGTGCTCAGGAATCACTCCTGGTGGGCTCAGGGAACCCTTCCTGGTGCTGAGGATGGAGCCCAGCTCGGCTGCGGGTAAGGCAAGCGCCCTGCTGGTGGCTCTGGCCCCCATTTTGGATTTTCTTTTTCCACAGAACTGCTTTACTGATTTGGGTCGGGACTTGCTCCGGGGCTGTGCAGGGAGGAAAGGGGCACCCGGGGAGGAGACTGAGGGGTGTCGAGAGTGGAACTGTGACTCAGCACTTTCACCGAGGACAGTGACGCAGTGACTGGAGGCCTTCCTGCATGACCCCCTGAGCACCAGGGGAGGTGCTACCTCCACCATCTGCCTTCTCTTTGTCTACAGGTCCTCAAGTTTAAGTTTTGGCTGCAAAAACGCTATGGGGACTTGCAGCATGTGAAATGCTGTTCCACCCCCGAGGCAGAGCACTCAGCTCCTGGAAACCACCTCTTACTCCTCTGGCCAGAATTTTGCCTCTAAATGTGTCTTTGCCTTTGGGACAAGTGTGAGGGCGAAACTGATGCCACGACAACCTACAGCCAACCTGAATTCTCAACCAGGACTCAGCTTCTGTTGAGCTGAGGCAGGACTTGCAGTTTCTGGTAGACTCCTGGTTGAGTAATGTGCCGAGATAAGGAATTTGGGCAGTTGGGTCTGGCCGGTCACGAGGGGGTCACTGTCCCCTCCTTAGAAACTGCTACCTGCCATTGCCTAATTGCCGACCACTGTTGGCATAGGGCAGATGCTAAAAACAGACCAGTATATAAACCGCTCTTAATCTCTGGACCCGATAGAAACCGCTTGTGATTTGGAGTCGGGGTCCTTGTCAAGACTCCATGGCGTTGGATGAGACTCGGACCCTAGCTCGGGCTAGTGATAAAGTTCCTTTGCTTTTGAATTATCGTGTGGGGACTGGGTCTCTCCAGGACTGGGGATCCGAAACTCGGGACAACACAAGGTCGGGACAACACAGGCATGTATAGGCGAAACTCCGGCGGACACTGTCCGAGTCTCCGCGCCCCTCTCCGGAAGCACGGCTGGCTGGGCCCCCAGGGGAGGTGCTGAGACTTGAGGTTGCTACAGCAGATGCTGAGGAGAGACAAAGCCCCCCTGACCTGCTTCCGACACAACAGCAAAGACAGAGCTGGCTTCTCTGACTGTGGCCCAAGCAGTAAGTGCCGGTACCCAATTGAGTGAAATGATCTCTTTTATGTGGGTCTCTGGGAAACTCTTACTATTCATGTAGAAATAAAAAGCATTTGGAATTTGATAAAAAAAGAAAAGCATTTTATTTTCATGGTACAAGTCTCCTTGAAACCACAGAACTGCTGAGAGGAACATCTCCACTGCAGAGACTCACCGGCTAGCTCGGTCAGTTGTGTGACTTTAATGGGATTTGCCCTAGACATAGTTGTAATGTTTTGATTTCTTCTTTAAAGGAGAAAACCAGCTACTTGAAAAATACAAAGAAAAACCATGAGGATCAAATAAATAAGCTTTAATAAAAAAAAAAAAAAAAAAAAACATTTGCAGGCGCTCTGAAGCCAAGCATTCGGCCCGCTTCCCTGAGGCATTGCAGCAGAGAACATATATGAGTTTTACTGGCTAAGGGGAGCAATTCTCTGTAAATACAGGCGTTTAGACTTATAAAAGGTGCTTATAAAACAGATAGAGGATGCCAGAAATTATGCACATTGTGGAACCATTACCAAAAAAAAACCTATTTAAAAAGCCATCCCATGGGATATTTTACACCATTTATCTAAGTTTGAAACAGCATTATTGTTCCCTCGGTTCTCTCATCTCGGAGACTTTTGGGAAAGATACAAAGAGAAAAAAAATAGATAATGGCAAAGAAACAAGAAAAATATGAAAGGTAAAGGATGGATTATGTCACTCTTTGGCATCGACCCCGAAAACGCAAAAACACTCATTCAAGATGCTATTTGGGGGGCTGGAGAGACAGTACAAGGCGAAACCGGGCCTGGTGCGAGACAACCCCGGCTTGGCTCCTGGCACTGCACACGCTGCCTGAATGCCACCAGGAGTGGCCCCGACCACAGAGCCAGGGGTGGTTCCTGAGCATCACCAGTGCAGCCCTCCCCCCACAAGAAGATATTTGTACAACTGCGATCACTTCCGCTCCAGTTACAAAAGCCAGATGTGGGCACAAGCCAAGTGGCCTCTCCCTCCCTCTCCCTCTCCCTCTCCTTCCCTCCCTCCCTCCCTCCCCCCTCCCTCCCTCTCCCTCTCCCTCTCTCTCCCACCCTCCCTCTTTTCCTCCTGCTCTCTCTCCTTCTCTCTCCCCTGCCCTCTCTCTCTCCTTCTCCCTCCCTCCCTCCCTCCCTCCCTCCCTCCCTCCCTCCCTCCCTCCCTCCCTCTCTCCCTCCCTCCCTCCCTCTCCCTCTTTCCCTCTCCTCCTACCTCCTGCTCTCCTTCTCTCTCCCTCTCCCTCTCTCTCTCCCTCCCCTGCCCTCTCTCCTTCTCCCTCCCTCTCTCTCCCTTTCCCTCTCCATCTCCCTTTCCCTCCCTCTCTCCCTCCCCCTCCCTCTCTCTCCCCCCCTTCTCACCTCCTCCTCATCGCCCCCCCACACACACTTGTGCGCATGTGCTTTTAGGATTTCTAACATGCCATGGTCTATCTTTCAACATAAGAAATGAGTATCTTGACTTTGGAGGGGAGGCGTTGTTTGTTAAGTGATCAGCTCATACAGAGGTGGAGGTGGGATAAATCCGGAAAGTAAGTCTGAGTCCCTTTGCTTCCCTTGAGGTAAGCACGCAGTTCAACTTTAGCACCAGCGAGGCCACTCCAAACAGGCGGAATGAAGAGTGTATTCAGATTTCTCTTCTTTTAAAGACACAGCTCCCCTCCCTGCCAAAGCAGAAATGCTTACTCTACCTTTTAATAATAGAAAGTCACAACTTTACAAGGTGAGAAAAGAGACTCAAAAGAAGAAAAAACAGTCTTGCATTTATTTTGCTCTAAGATTGAAATCCTTGAAGCATGTTCTTCATTCCCAGCCACATGGGGCTTAGCAAGAGCAAATTAAAAATGCAGAATCTCATACTCAAACCCACCCATTCCAAATCTCCATGCAGCAAATTCCTCCAATGTACTATCATCATTGGTTTGAGAAACACAATTTTGTAAAACAATTAGGAGAGATACACTGAATTTGTTTAGATACCGTTTATGCCAATTTCATCTTGTGATTATGCATGTATCATTGAATAAGATTAATTTATTCTTTTATTAAGAATTACTAGGACTCTAATCGTATATATTTGTGAATAGCACTAAAATGATCGAAGAAATAGAATTTGAAGTAATGAACAAAGGCAAATGGCTCACATTAAAATGTGTTCAAATAGAAATTCTGTCTCTCGCCCTCCTCGTGACGGCTTCCCAAAGGAGGACGTACTGGCACGTGCTTGGGACCAGCTGGGGGACTTTGATAACGGGGTTTCGTGCCCAAGAATCTGAACTTTATGGTGATCAGGCCAGCGGAACGGACACAGCCGTGGCATCTCGCGTTATCTCACGGAGCGCTGATTGGAGTCATTCTTTAACGGAATCATTACTCTCAGCATTTCTGTCATGTTTTCTCTAAAAATGTTAAAGGTCATTTCACTTTCCTCAGAAACACACCTAACATTTAATGAGTCGCAGCCCTATTATTTTATTCAATTCTACATGCAGTAGGCAAAGATCAAAACCAAATTTTAACCTGGGGTGTGTCAGAAAATTAAAACCATCGAACTGGAGCCATGGCTGAAGGGAAGGTCTAGGAACGGCCAGATTCCCGAGGCGGGAGGAGTGGGTCTGAGCGAGTGGGCAGAGTTTGGCAGAGGGGCCAGGAGGAAAAACCCAGGAGCCCCCCCCCCAAGACTGCCTATTCCATTCCATTTTCCTCCAATGGGGGTGACTGTAAATAAACCCATTTATCAGATGGATCATTTCACTTCTAGAACCACAGTTGTTTATTTTTTTTATCTGCATCTTGCACAAATAATTATCTTTCATTTATCTCCTGCCCATTAGTTTCCCCTTCAAATGCCAGGCTCTGAGGCTGAACTAGCAGAGAAAGATCTCTCAGCTGGGGTTCGAGCCAGTATGCAGGCGGGGTGCTGGCCCTGCAGGCAGCTGACCTGGGCTCCATCCGGCACAGTGTCCCCAAGCACTGTCAGACGTGGTCCCTGAGTGCAGCGCCAGGAGCCTGAGCACAGCTGCAAGTGCCCCCAAAGCAGAAACAAGCCAAGCCAAGCCGACATGGTAATCCCTGAGCATCACCGGGTGTGACCCAAAAAGCAAAAAAAAAAAAAAAAAAAAAGAAGAAAGAAAAAGGGTGTTGCTGACGTCATCAGGACAGAGCAACGTGGCACCCTCACAAGCAGGATTTTGTTGTTTCCCTTCTTAGCTTGATTCTTCTTTACTGGAAGAGAAACAGGCAGGGGCAGGGCGTTCTCCCGTCTCCCACTGATTGCCCGCCGGGGCCAGGCTGCCCGGGTAGCGACGGGGGTCCTGTGTCTAAAGGATCCCGGCCTGGACTTCTCTGAAGATGGTCCCTGGCTGTACGATGTGAGAGATGGAAAAGCGCCGAGCACCTGCCTTGCATATGCTAACGGGCCCAATCCCGGCACCACATGTACTCCAGCAAGCACACCAGGGGCACTGGTGGGCACAGAACCAGGAGCAGCCCCTCCGTATCCCTGGATACGGACCCTTCCCCAACACACACAAACACACACAGACACACACAGACACACAGACACAGACACACACACAGACACAGACACACACACAGACACAGACACACACACACAGACACACACACACACAGACACAGACACACACAGACACAGACACACACAGACACAGATGCACACACAGACACAGACACACACAGACACAGACACACACAGACACAGACACAGACACACACAGACACAGACACACACAGACACAGATGCACACACAGACACAGACACACACAGACACACACACACAGACACAGACACAGACACAGACACACACAGACACAGACACACACAGACACACACAGACACACACACAGACACAGACACACACAGACACAGATGCACACACAGACACAGACACACACACAGACACAGACACACACAGACACAGACACAGGCACACACACAGACACAGACACAGACACAGACACACACAGACACAGACACAGACACACACAGACACACACACAGACACAGACACAGACACACACAGACACAGACACACACAGACACACACAGACACAGACACACACACAGACACAGACACACAGACACAGACACACACAGATACAACACACACAGACAGACACACAGACACAGACACAGACACAGACACACACACACACACAGACCCCTGGGCTTGGAGAACGGTTTCCTCTCAGCATCTTAAACTCCTTCATCCTGTTTGAACAAAAGCCCGCACATTTTCAAAATTCTGAATCAAGCCCTGTGTATTCCAGGACTTGTAGATTCCTGTTAAGACAATGGACACTACATATGAAATACACAGAAAACAAACAGGACTTTGACATGGAAACTTGCTCTCCATGTATTTATAATGAACCAATTCAAGAAACGAACCCGCATTCACACGAGCAGCCCTGGTTGTTCTATAGTAAGAGATTAGGCACGAAGTCTACCTGGAGCTTCCCGCACAGGGCGGTGGACCGCAAACATGCCTTGTTCTCAGCGGAAGTTCATTTCTCTTCCAGGCTGCGTTCACATGAAGGGCTCCAGGTTGCTAATCTGTTTAAGGCTAGACTAGAATACAAACATTTCAAACTTGGTTCCCTCTCTGTTTAATTGCACCCTGAAATTTCCAGGGCGATCGGCTGTCAAGCTTAGCCTGTTTCTCCCGTCTAAAATGGTTCTCGTTTTTGAAATGTCACAGTGTGACCTCAAAAAGCACAGCTGCGTGAACATGGAGGCACAGCTCGGCACCAGATAGGCATCTGAGGTGCAGGCTTGGAACTCTTAGAACCAACCTGTGAAGGACCCATTGGCTTACAATTCAACTTCACTCCGTATAAGACACATACACATTAGCATGTGTACATACCCACCGAAACCATTTTCAGTGGAATTTCTCAAACACAGATTAAAATACATTCAGCATGGCATTAAAGGAAAGTAAAGGATGAGCTAATGTTTGCACCACTTAACGAGAATTTTTTGTTTGTTTCGGGGACACACTGAGTGATGCTCAGGGTTTACTCCTGGCTCTGTATGCAGGAGTTACTCCTGGTGGTGATCAGGGGACCATACAGGAAACCAGGACTCAAACCTGGGTTGGACAGGTGAAATTCAAGTGTCACACCCTCTGTACTATTGCATCGGTCCCTAGAATTTTTTTTTAAAAAATAGTAATCCTGTATATTTTTAAAAGGTAGGACAAACAAACAAAAATATGCATGCCTTTTTTGTTTATATTATTTTTTTGCCACATCAAGCAGCGCTTGAGACTCACTCCTGGCTCTGCAATCAGGGACCACACGTGGCAGGGTTCAGGGGACCATATGGGATGCCGGGGATGGGACCCAGGTCTCCGCACAAGGCCTACGCCCTACCTGCTGAACTAGCGCACTGTCCAGCCCAAACATGCATCTTTTCATTCACACCACTGACATCGATTTCCTACTGCCAGGGCAAAGGGTGGACCAGGGGATTTTCTGGAGCAGACGGACATCACCTTTTGGGAAATACCGTTTCTCAGCACAGCGAATACTGCAGCGCTTTTCCTCAAATATTAGTCCATTTGTTTCCCTCGTCTAATAAAAGTGACACAGGAAGGTTAATGATGTGAAACCCTGCAGACAAAAATGAAGCTAGTGTGCCTTGGCGCTGACAAGCCCAGCGCTAGCAAGGCGCTGTGAGAAACAAGGAAGGAAGAGCAGGGCTGGGGAGGAACTCAGCCTGGGATGCACATTAACCAGCAGGGCTCCACGCGGCCCGGTAGGAGGCAGAAGTACATGCGGGTCGTTCATTTATTGCCAGGAGGACTCAGGATGTTATAACCAAGGGGCAAACTAGGTTGGATTATACTATATTCTATGCCATACTTTGATTTCTATAGTTTTGTGCTCAGTAGTCTTAGAAAAGCAAACCACAAATAGACTTTCAATACTATAAAGTGTGTCTTTGTGTGAACATAGCACTGCACTGGGCTTTAAAATAACACAGGTGTCGAAATTTCAGCCATAGTGCGCGTGTTGGTTATGTGGAAGAGCCATGCAGTGAAAGACATACCGTCCTGCTAAAGGGCTCCCTGCAATCCCCAGTAAAAATCTTAAAAAGGTAACAAACAGGCCAATTCAGGTCAAGCCATTTGTTTAGCTTATTAATTGTAAACATTTATTATTAAATACTAAAGGGAAAATGAATGGTCACATTTTAAAAGTCACAACTAGCATATCTTGTTAATTATATCTTCAAATAAATCATAACCCATAAAATGAGAAACAAGGGATGAATGTTTGCTATCCCACCTGTGCTTACCATGACAATGGAGTCTTACAAAGGATACACTAGGCAGCTTTTTAAGAAAAAAAAATAGGCTATTTCTGTTCACAAATGCTACTATCTTGAGTAAAGGGAATCCTCAGAATCCACAAAATAACTCTTAGAACTGCTAGTTAAGTTCAGCAAGTGCCATGACACAGGATCAATATATAAAAATCAGACTCTAGCAATGAACAATCTGAAAATGAAATTAAAATGAATGATGAATAATGAAATACTTATATAATAAAAATTAACTTATGTTCTATGAATGTCACTATATCACTGTCATTGACCATCAGTTTGTTCGAGCGGGCACCAGTAACGTCTCCATTGTGAGACTTGTTACTGTTTTTGGCATATCGAATATGCCATGGGTAGCTTGCCAGGCTCTGCCATGCGGGGGGGGGGGGGATACTCTCAGTAGCTTGCCTGGGCTCTCTGAGAGGGACAGAGGAATTGAACCAGGGTCGGCAGTTACATGCAAGGCAAATGCCCTACCTGCTGTGCTATCGCTCCAGCCCTATGTTGCATATGACAAAATTATTACATATTTAATATAATAAAATATCCGTAAAACAAGGTATTTAGGTTTACATTTCACAAATGTATGGTGTACCTATTAAAATCATTGAAAGAATTATAGGATATGTGGATACATGCAGAGAAAGGCATTCTATGCTCAGAGGTTGGGAGATATAACATACAACATATAACATATGCAAGGTTCAATTTACCTCAGATAAATATACAGATTCAACACTACATCAAAGCTTCATCTGTTCTTTTTCAATATTTGGTAAAACAGACAAGTTGATGGCACAATTTATTAGAACAGGCACAGATACAACAGTCACACTGTCGCACTGTCATCCCGTTGTTCATCGATTTGCTCAAGCGGACACCAGTGACATCTTCATTGTGAGACTTGTTATTACTGTTTTTGGCATGTTGAATACTCTACGAGTAGCTTGCCAGGTTCTACCGTGTGGAGAGTCAAACAGTCTTTTAAGTATAACAGTCTTTTAAGTAAAATATCTGGACTCATTTTTCCCAATTTCAAAATTTTCTAGAAGTCTATAATTATGGCAATGTCAGACTGACATAAAGACCGATGTGCAGATTAGTGGAAGAGAATTGAGGGTCCAGAAATAAGATTGGAGACTGACAATCACTAATCATCTACAATATCTTCAACATGGGGACTGGAGTGATAGCACAACGGGGAGGGCTTTACACATGGCCGACCCGGGTTCGATTCCCAGCATCCCATATGGTCCCCTGAGCACCACCAGAAGTAATTCCTGAGCACAGAGCCAGGAGTAATTCCTGTACATCGGTGGGTATGACCCAAAAGGCAAAAAAAAAATCTTCAACATGATGACATGAAACTAGACCTTTTCCACAACCAGATACCTACTTGCAAAAGAATTAACTTGAACCTATACCCTCCTACCACATACAAAAATTCATTCACAGTACATTGTAAATCTACATGATGGAAGAGACAAAACTCTTAGAAAAAAGTAGCAAGGATGAGCCTTCTTTGTGTTTATCATTATTGTGGGGCCACAACCAGTGATGCTCTTGGCTTGGTGCTCCAGGGTTACTCCTGGCAGTACTCGGACACATCAGGGTTCAAATAAAGGTCAGCAGATGCACAGTGAACACCTTAACCCCTGTACTATACCTTCAGCCCTCCCAAGAATAAATATGGCACCTAACATACAAGCAACAAGAGATAAAACTAACGTGGACATTATCCAAAATAAAGACATCTGTGCTTGCAAGAACACCATTATAAACCTGAAAGGGCAAGCTGCAGAATGGAACAAAACCTGCAGACCAATAATGTGAAGGTGACCCAATTCAAAACAGGTACACAGTGTGAGTTGACATTTCTACAAAGAAGTCATACAAATGGACAGTAAATCAAGGAACTGTTCGTTAGCATGAAACAGCCATTTCATGAAAGTGAATCAGAAATGCAATGAGATATGACTTCATACCTCTAAGGATGCCTAAGATAAAATAAATACGGATCTAACAAGCATGGACTAGGACTGTAAGACATTTAAGTTCTCACTCACTGTTAGACAAAAGAGTTTTACCATTGGTGCCAGGGATTGACAAGTGTGTGTTTTATTAATTTCAATTAATTTATTTTGGTGATGTCAGGGATCAAACCCACGGCCTTCCATAAACAAAACAAGAGCACCATCAGCCCATGATTTTCCTGGCATTTTAAAGCACGTTTGTCATGGGAAGCACACGTGTATCACATCTTCCTAGGAACATTTGTGCTCTTGTATCACATCTTCTTCCTAAGCCATCTTCGTCAGCACAGAACCATTTCCTCTTTGTCAAGGAGGAGTCAGACCAATAGTGAAAAGAGCACTGGGGAACGAGATCATCGAGCAGCTGAGTTCGGGCTGCCTTGGGGAAACACTGTGTCTGAAGACGGGGGTCTGCACAGTGGCAAGGGCCATGGCCGACAATTTCCTGCTTGCACAGCAATGGTCGAGTTATGTTTATTTATTTTTATTTTATAAAGTGGGCTGGGGTGATAGCACAGCGGATAGGGCGTTTGGTAGGCTTTTTCCTTACATGCGGCCGACCCAGGTTCAATTTGTCCGCCCCACTCGGAGAGCCTGGCAAGCTACCAAGAGTATCTTGCCCGCACGGCAGAGCCTGACAAACTACCTGTGGTGTATTCAA
Source organism: Sorex araneus (assembly GCF_027595985.1). Taxonomy (NCBI): domain Eukaryota; kingdom Metazoa; phylum Chordata; class Mammalia; order Eulipotyphla; family Soricidae; genus Sorex; species Sorex araneus. The sequence goes on from NC_073302.1 coordinate 103,500,691, forward strand.
TATGCCAAAAACCGTAACAAGTCTCACAATGGAGACATTAGTGGTGCCCACTTGAGCAAAATAGATGAGCAACGGGATGCCAGTGACACAATGATTTATAAAGTAGTGCACAATATTTGATTACATGAATATTTGAACACCAATCCCACCACCATGACACCTTCCATCCAGAACCCCAATCCCTGTCCCAAAGCAGAACCAAAATAATATATTTTGTGTTGTTTGTTATGAAAAACTGCTGAAAATGCTTCAAAAGTTTCCTTAGAGGAAAGAGTGTGAAGATTGTTGTATTTCACCCAGGGTCCATTAAGCCCTTCTATAAGAGATCAATAACATGTTATTGGGGCTGGAACGATAAGCACAGTGGGTAGGACATTTGCCTTGCATGCAGCCGACCTGGGTTCAATTCCCAGCATCCCATATGATCCCCCAGCACTACCAAGAGTAATTCCTGGTTGCAGAGCCAGGAGATTGCATGAGCATTCCTGGGTGTGATCCAAAAAGAAAAAAAAATAACATGCTAAAGGTTGTACCTGTGTCCATAGGTGTATATGTATATATATGCGATAAAAATATTTCCATATTCCCAAGAACGGTCGCCTCCTACCTTGCACCCCATCACATGTGGACCAGTATTTTTCACTGCTCTAATTAGCTGTTCAAAGTCCACACTGGCCACCAGATGGCCTTGCTCAAGTCATTTATCTTCTACCATGTATAGCGTCAAGTCACTTACAACCTTTCCATCTGGAGAGCTGTTATTCCCTTCCTATCATTCCCAACTCACAAAGATGTCCTGGAATTAAAAAAGAGACTTAGAAGCATTGCACCTCATTTAAATAGGGTCTCATTTTAATGCCAGTTAGAGTTGTTTATGGTAAACAGAGACTTAAACTGTTGTTAATATGTAAAATGCATCTTGCAGAAATAATCTATCATTCTATGGCGGTATACTAGATTTTTTTTTCCAAAACTTTATTATAATTTTTAATATGCAGTAGGTTGATATCCACATATACACACACACTTGACTCTGGAACATATATTATGATTTCTGTCAACTGTTACAAGGAATTTCAATGTTGTAGATAGCAAGAATCCTCATCCCTGACTTAGCAATACTGTAAGTTGCATAAGAGATGTGCAAAACACATGCTAAGTATCAGTTTCAAATACTCTTAAATCAAGCGATTATCCTCTTACTCCTGGAATCTCTGGCTTAATTTTATCAACCATAATTTTACATCTCCTTTAACTACCCAAAGGCATGTAGCTAGTACTGAGTCCTGGGAAGAAATATAAAAAAGTTAAGTTTACTCTCTTTCTCTTAAAACTAAATGACTTATAATCAAAATCAAGTGAAAGTAATTCTCTGTATATCTAAAGTTGTCTCTATAGAAGACAATAATTAATGGATCAGGTTGCTTAAGTAATTTGTAGATAGACTAATTTCACCCCAAAACACCACCCTAAAACGGATTCCTCTTTAGGTTTTCAGACCCATGGCCCTGCCTCTAAACACACACCCAAATGCAGATACATTAAAAGAATATGCACATATTCTTAAGAAAATAACAAGAAAAAGAAGTTACTAAGCCCCATACTCTATTTCTGAATGGTATTAGTAAATGCAAAGGAAATATCCATGGTTTAACCAGTATTTTGTCACATAGTTTGTGAACACTGCAGGCTAATTTCATAAACTGCATACTTGATCACTGCTGTCTTAGCAGCAACCATTTACTGCCTAACAGGAAAGAAAATCTCAAGAAAAGCTTCCACTTCTTTGGGTCCCATTTATCAAGTTTAATTACATGTTCACAGGGACAAAACCATTTCCCTGCAGGTGATCTGCCAGTGTCATCAATGGGTTGTGTTAGCACATGCAACTGTTACTGCTCCAGGGAAGGAAGGAAGGAGGTAGGGAGGGAGGGAGGGTGAGAAGAAGAAAAGGAAGTAAGGGAGGAAAGAAGGGAGGGAGGGAGGAAGGAAGGAAGGAAGGAAGGAAGGAAGGAAGGAAGGAAGGAAGGAAGGAAGGTTCAAGAAGAGATGGGAGGGCTCAGAATGATAGTACCACGGTAGGGTGTTTGCCTTGCACATGGCCGACATGAGTTCCATCCCTGCATCACATATGGTCACCTCAGCACCACAGGAGTAATTCCTGAATGCGGAGCCAAACCAAGGGATGGGAAGGAAGGAAGGGAGGTGAGAGGGAAGGAAGAAAAGGAGTCATGGAAGGATGAAGGGAAGGGATGGGGAAAGAGGGTAAAGGATAAAGGGGGGAGGGAAGAATAAAAAGGAGAAATCAGGGAGGGAGGGTGGAAGAAAGCAAGCAGGAGAGAAGGATGAAGGGAAGGAGGTAGATAAAGGAGGAGGACAGGGAGCTGCCGGGGAAACATGTGCTCTCCCTGGGAGCTGGTGCCCGCCCAGGGCTACCCGCAAGGGCCAGGGCAGTTCTCTCTGGACCCCCCGGCCCTCCCTAGACCACCCGAGCCTCCATCTCTTTGGCTGCACTCTGCATCCCACTGCATCCATCCCTGTGGCCAGCTGGACCCAGCTGTGGCCTGCGAGTATCCTTGGGGCTCTGAGCTTGTTCTGCTCAGCGAAGCCTCCACAGGCCTTTGGGCACCGTCTCAGCCATCCCAGAGGCCCCGAGACAGGCCAGCAGGGTGTCTGCACCAGGCTTCACGGAGGAAGCTCAGGGGGGCAGATTCCTCGGCCAACGCGCTCCAGAAGAGCCAGCAGCTCTGCCTCACCTGCCTTATTATTATTATTATTATTATTATTATTATTATTACTATTATTATTATTATTGGGCTGGAGCAATAGCACAGCGGGCAGGGCGTTTGCTTTGCATGTGGCCGACTCAGGTTTGATTCCTCCACCCCTCTCAGAGACCCGGCAAGCTACCGAGATTATCCTGCCCGCACCACAGAGCCTGACAAGTTACCCGTGTGTATTCGATATGCCAAAAACAGTAACAACAAGTCTCACAATGGAGACATTACTGGTGCCTGCTCGAGCAAATCGATGAGCAACAGGATGACAGTGACAGTGACAGTCATTATTATTATTACTGGATCACCATGAGATACAGTTACAAAACTTTCATGATTGAGTTTCAGCCTTACAGTGATCGGACACCCATCCCTCCACCAGTGCACATTCTCCACCACCAATGTCCCCAGTATCCCTCCCACCACCCCCTTCCCACTGCACCCCTGCCTCTGTGGCAGGCACCTTCCTTCTTCCTCTCTCTCCCTACTTTTCAGCATCATGGTTTGCAATACAGGTACTGAGAGGCCATCACGTTTGGCCCTTAGTCTGCTTTCAGCACGCATCTCCCATCCCGAGCGATCCCTCCAACCATCACTGACTCAGTGACCCCTTCTCCATCCCCGCTTCCTTCTACCCCAGCCTCAGTCTCAATCTGGGTCAAAGCAAGTGCTCACTCTCAGGACACCTCTAATTTCCTCCGAGCCTGCCTGAAGCTCTCTCCGTTGGCCATCCTGCGGGAGCCTCCGCCTCAGCCCCCTTGCCTCTGCCTCCCCTGCCAGGCAGCCCCATCTCCAGCTGGTTCTCAGCGGCGCTCATGGGGGAGCTGCGTGATTTCCGCGACCATATGCCAGGGCTCAGCACCTAGCTGTGTGCGAGAAAGAGTCTGAATGTCGCCAGGGTTTCTGTGGAGGAGAAATGCTCATCACAGGCGCGAGTCCCACCTTGCAGTGGAACAGTGGGATTCTCTGGACGAGGAGAAAGGGAAGAAAATAAGGATGACAATTAAGGGTGGCTGTGCCGTTTGGTTTGTAGTTCACTTAATGCAATTTCCATCATTTTCCCCTCTACTGGTATTTTCTATAGAATTCGCCAGGAAGCGGTGGAGTCATTTGAACATTCCGGCAGGAAAACACCTAAAATCATTTGGAAAGACATGTGCACATCCAAGAAATATTCACATTCTTAAAAATAATAATAATCAAAGGAGTTTCTTCTCCCCAAATTAAAATGGCCATGGAGGGGGCTGGAGCAATAGTACAACAGGTAGAACACTTGTCTTGCATATGGCTCATCGCCCCAAACCACAGATGGCCCCCCCAAGTCGCATTAGGGAGTGATTCTTAATTGCAAATTCAGTACTAAGCCCTCAGGACTACTAGGTGTGTCCCCCAAACCAAAAAATAAGTAGCTATATTTTGAAATGAAATTTACTTTTCAGTAATACTTCTAATTTTTACGCTTACTTTCAACAATCATAATCCTATCTTAATATCCAGGCACACATCAGTAAATTTTTCTGAGTCTTCCTAGATGATTCTCCAGCAACTGATTGAAGTTATCAAAGCTTTTATTTCCTCAACCACTCTCTCGCAGGAATAACAACAACTATTACTTAAAAGAGTTGTTCTGCATACCTCAATCGAATCGGAAAAATAGAAATTGTATCAACCATCTTTTCAGACCACGATGCGCTGAAGATAGAAGCTAACCACCCACAAATACGGAAAATCAAATCAAACACCTGGAAATTAAACAATTCCATGTTGAACAATGAGTGGGTCAAGAAGGAAATCAAGGAAGAAATCAAAAGATACTTAGAAACAAATGAGAATGAAGACACGAGCTACCAAAACCTATGGGACGCAGATAAAGCCGTGTTAAGGGGAAAATTTATAGCTCTCCAAGCATTCCTCAGGAAGGAAGAAAGGACCCACATAGATAGCTTGACTTCACGACTCAAGACCCTAGAAAAGGACCAGAGAAAGGACCCCAAACCAGACCGAAGGAAAGAAATAATAAAAATTAGAGCAGAAATTAATGACATCGAAACCAAAAAAACAATCCGAAAGATCAATGAAACAAAGAGTTGGTTCTTTGAGAAAATAAATAAGATTGATAAACCGCTAGCAAGTCTCACAAAGAAAGAAAGAGAGAAAACTCTAATAAATCGAATCAGAAATGAAAAGGGGGACATCATAACAGAAACCAGTGAGATTCAAAAGATCATTAGAGACTACTTTGAAAGTCTTTACGCCACAAAAAAGGAGAACCTAAAAGAAATGGATGGATTCCTGATTCCTACAATCTCCCAACACTGAAGAAAGAAGACCTGGAATACCTGAATAGACCCATCAATGTTAAGGAAATTGAAACTGTAATCAAAAACCTCCCCAAAAACAAAAGCCCAGGCCCAGATGGTTTCACTGGCGAATTCTTCCAAACATTTAAAGAAGACCTATTGCCTGTTTTCCTCAAACTTTTCCAGGAAATTGAAAAAACAGGAACTCTCCCAAACAGTTTCTATGAAGCACATATCTCCCTAATACCAAAAGCAAACAAAGACACCACTAAGAAAGAAAATTACAGACCAATTTCCCTGATGAACACCGATGCGAAGATCCTCAACAAAATACTAGCAAATAGGATCCAACAACTCATCAAAAAGATCATACATCACGACCAAGTGGGATTCATCCCAGGGATGCAAGGATGGTTTAACATTCGGAAATCAATCAACATAATCCAGCATATCAACAAAAGTAAAGATAAAAACCATATGATCATATCAATAGATGCAGAGAAAGCATTTGACAAGATCCAACATCCTTTCATGATGAAAACCCTTGCCAAAATGGGGTTTGGAGGAACTTTCCTCAAGATAGTCGAAGCCATCTATCACAAGTCTACGGCAAGCATTATCCTCAACGGGGAAAAACTAAGGGCCTTTCCTCTGAGATCAGGCACAAGACAAGGATGCCCACTCTCACCACTCCTCTTCAATATAGTACTGGAAGTACTTGCGATAGCTATTAGACAAGAAAAAGAGATTAAGGGCATCCAGATAGGAAGGGAAGAAATCAAACTCTCACTATTTGCAGACGACATGATACTATATCTAGAGAAGCCTAAAACCTCTACTAAGAAACTCTTAGAAACAATAGACTTATACAGTAAAGTTGCAGGCTACAAAATCAATACCCAAAAATCCATGGCCTTCATATATGCAAACAATGAGGCAGAGGAAAGGGACATGAAAAAAGCAATCCCATTCACAATCGTGCCCCAGAAAATCAGGTACCTTGGAATCAGCTTAACCAAGGAAGTAAAAGACCTTTACAAAGAAAACTACATAACGCTACTCCATGAAATCAAAGAGGACATGAGGAAATGGAAACATATACCCTGCTCGTGGATAGGGAGAATCAATGTTGTCAAAATGGCAATACTCCCTAAAGCATTATACAGATTCAATGCGATCCCTATAAATATACCCATGACATTCTTCAAAGAAATGGATCAAGCAATCCTAAAATTCATATGGAATAACAAACGTCCAAGGATAGCTAAAACAATTCTTGGGAAAAAGATGATGGGAGGCATCACCATCCCCAACCTCAAACTTTACTACAAAGCAGTAACAATTAAAACAGCATGGTACTGGAACAAAGGCAGAGCCGTAGACCAATGGAACAGGGTGGAATATCCCTACACACAACCCCAAATGTATGACCATCTAATCTTTGATAAGGGAGCAAGAGATGTGAAGTGGAGCAAGGAAAGCCTCTTTAACAAATGGTGCTGGCACAACTGGACAACCACATGCAAAAAAATGGGTTTAGACCTTGACCTGACACCATGCACAAAAGTCAGATCAAAATGGATTAAAGACCTCAACATTAGACCACAAACCATAAGGTACATCGAAGACAAGGTCGGCGAAACCCTCCACGATATTGAAGATAAAGGTATCTTCAAAGGTGACACGGAACTAAGCAATCTAGTAAAAACAGAGATCAACAAATGGGACTACATTAAACTAAAAAGCTTCTGCACCGCAAGAGATACAGTGACCAGAATACAAAGACTATCCACAGAATGGGAAAGGATATTTACACAATACCCATCAGATAAGGGGTTGATATCAATGGTACATAAAGCACTGGTTGAGCTCTACAAGAAGAAAACATCCAACCCCATCAAAAAATGGGGTGAAGAAATGAACAGAAACTTTACCAAGGAAGAAATACGAATGGCCAAAAGGCACATGAAAAAGTGCTCTGCATCACTAATCATCAGAGAGATGCAGATCAAAACAACCATGAGATACCACCTCACACCACAGAGACTAGCACACATCCAAAAGAACAAAAGCAACCGCTGTTGGAGAGGATGTGGGGAGAAAGGGACCCTTCTTCACTGCTGGTGGGAATGCCGACTGGTTCAGCCCTTCTGGAAAACAATTTGGACGACTCTCAAAAAATTAGATATTGAATTCCCATTTGACCCAGCAATACCACTGCTGGGAATATATCCCAGAGAGGCAAAAAAGTACAATCGAAACAACATCTGCACATGTATGTTCATCGCAGCACTGTTTACAATAGCCAGAATCTGGAAAAAACCCGAATGCCCCAGAACGGATGACTGGTTGAGGAAACTTTGGTACATCTATACAATGGAATACTATGCAGCTGTTAGAAAAAAGGAGGTCAAGAATTTTGTAGTTAAGTGGATGGGCATGAAAAGTTTCATGCTGAGTGAAATGAGTCAGAAAGAGAGAGACAGACATAAAAAGATTGCACTCATCTATGGTATATTGAATAACAGAGTGGGAGACTAACACCCAAGAACTGTAGAAATAAGTACCAGGAGGTTGACTCCATGGCTTCGAGGCTGGCCTCACGTTCCGGGGAAAGGTCAACTCAGAGAAGCGATCACCAACTACATTGTAGTCGAAGGCCATGTGGGGGAAGGGAGTTGCGGGCTGAATGAGGGCTAGAGACTGAGCACAGTGGCCACTCAACACCTTTATTGCAAACCACAACAGCTAATTAGAGAGAGAAAACAGAAGGGAATGCCTTGCCACAGTGGCAGGGTGGGGTGGGGGGGAGATGGGATTGGGGAGGGTGGGAGGGACACTGGGTTTACGGGTGGTGGAGAATGGACACTGGTGAAGGGATGGGTTCCCAAACTTTGTATGAGGGAAGTATAAGCACAAAAGTGTATAAATCTGTAACTGTACCCTCACGGTGATTCTCTAATTAAAAATAAATAAATTAAAAAAAAAAAGAGTTGTTCTGAAGATTGAACGAGAGAATCCAGGTAAAATATTTAGCACCATGCCTGGCCCACAGTGCATGCTCAAAGGATGCTACCTTGATCACTATCCTTTTGTCACTATCATTACCTTTGAAGCAATGCACAATGCACATTTACTTTCAACTCTCCCACCATTCTTCAAAAGTCAACTACACATCAGTAGGATTCTGGTCTTAACAGAATACCTATCAGAAATGAAACATTTAGCAAATGTATCGTAAGTGTTTGTTATACTCCCCGGCACCCCACTATTTATTTATTTTTGGTTTGGGGGACACACCAGCAGGCTGGCGCGACTTCTGGCTCACCAGATTTGGCAGGATTGCTCCTGGTGGTGCTTAGGGGAACTTGTGCATGGGGGATCCAACTTGGGTCTCCTGAATGCATCGTAAGGATCAGTCCACTGACCTACCTCTCCCTATAATCCACTGCCCTATAGTTCACTCCTAAAGTTACTCCAAAATGAGCATCAACCTAAACTGGACAACCAACCCTAAAATGGACATGGCGTTCAGAGCAACAAACACTGAATGAGCTCACGGAATGGACCCTCGAGGTGATATCCTGCCAGTACCAGCAAAGGTACAGAGAACTATGTCTTCCATTACAATGCCTGGTGACAGAAGTTCCGCCAACAAGGACACCTTTTGGGCCCTGTGCCAATAACTGAGGTCCTGTGTGAAGAACAGGACAGTAACCCAGAGCTGAAACATCTGTCGGGAACCAGCTTCACAGGACGATCTATCAAGTCAAGCTGACTCACTCACGGTGTGACTACTGGCTAGCAGTTCAGTTGTCAAAGAGTGTGAAAATCAACATTAGATCAGGTAAATATAAGCGAGTCATCTACCTCAGTCATCACTATGTATTTTCACTTAAACAGACATTTGAGTCTATATATATATATATATATATATATATATATATATATATATATATAGGAATAAAGATGGTGCCTTTTGTCTGATAAACATGAGGCTACAATTTATCACTCCGTACAGGGGTGACTGGGAGAGCCTGCATCTGGGCATCCACCGAACCCCGCTGGACCATCTTAGTGATTTGGTGGGACCGGACATCCTGAACTTGGCTCTTCTCTGAACCCTGTCTGCTTCCCTTCCAATTTCAAGGACTGAGATTTCTAATAATAACACAACGGCACAATCTAGCGATTTGCTAGTATCTTCCTCTAGAAGCACTGGCACAATCAACGCTCTTTTTCATGAAAGAATTCAACATTCTAACCAAGCTCCGTCTGCGGGAGACAATATCCAATCAGCCCTCACAATGAGAATGTGCCAAGCTAGCCATCTCCTCCTCCATGTGAATGAGACTCTCGGTTAGCCCCCAGGTACAAAGCACAGCACTTCCCATTCATCCCAATCACAGTCCACTCAGGACAAGGGGGCAGGCAGGACTGGGTGGGGACCGAATTGCATTATTCAGGAATAATTCAGTTCAGTTATATGCCATATAGACACAGGCGGCATTCTTGGATGATAAAGGAGCAGACAATCTTTGGGACATAACCAAATTTTAAGATGAAAAAGACTGTTTTTGATCAATCCCACAAGCACATTTATGCTTGCAGAGGAGCGCGTGTACACTTCAATGGGTTTTAGATTCCCGTTTCACTGGGAGAACTCCAGTACTTTCAACATACATCATCCAATATGTTTCCGATCAAAAAAAGTTTCATAGGTACACTGTTTGGCATGAATATAAGCAAAGGGTTGGCACATCATTTGCTATTGAATATGGAGATGGAACATTATCATAACTGGTACTAATTTCATACTTACTCCAGCATAATACCGCCTATGTTCGTTGCTTCATCTCCATCCTGATTACAAAGGATAATGATGAGGTTTTCTCTAAGGCTTGTTCCAGTTCTTAAGATAATCAATTTACACTATCGTAAAATTATGTAGAGGTTGGAAGTGTAATTTTAAAATAATATAAGATTTTTTTTTTAAGGTTCCATGGTTTGGGACCAGAGAGACAGTACAGCAGATAGGGCCTTGCCTTGCACGCAGCTGGCTTGGGGGAGCCCAGGGACTCCATAGTCCTAAAATGTCCCTGGAACCAGCCAGGCGTAACACCTGAGGGCAGAGTTCAGAGTAAGTCCTGAGCATATTGTGTGCAGCCTCAAAAATACACATATGCACATTTCTATGGTTTCACAGTTTCTGATTCAGAGCTATTTTCATGCCTTTAAAATATATTTCCTCAGTGGACATAAATACAGGACTGTCAAACCCCTCAACAATAACTGCTCTTCAATGACAGCACCCAGAACTGGAGATTTTCACCCTTTATGCATATAGGGCACACCTATGCCCTAAAATAATCCCAAACGCACAGCAGAGAACTCTAACTCGGTGTACACACTTGGTGGTTTGGTGAAGGCTGCTCCATGCTAGAGACCACATCTCTTAGGCGGGATCTGGGATCCGGGTTGAAGACACAACCGTGATGGTCCCAGGCCATGACCAAGAGAAATGCACAAAGGACCGTGGCGGGCCCATTGCTGGTATGTGATAAAGTCCTAAATTCCTCCTCCTCTCTGTCTCTATCTCTTGCTGCCGCCTTCTGCCTCTCTCCCCATCACCCCACTCTTTTTTTTCTCTCTACCACTATCTCTATTTCTCTTTTCTCCCCATTCTCCCTTACCTCTTTATCTTCCTCCTTGTCTCTCCTTTCCCACCCTCTCCTACTCCCGGTCTCTCTCTCTCATTCTCCCGACTTCCTCCTTCCCCACACTCCTTACTAGTGAACCCAAATCCTACACCAGCTTTGAGCAGGGCCTCTGACTCCCGGTCAGCTCTCCTCCTCCTGCGTGGATGACAGGATGACACCCTCCTGGGACAAGGCCACCACACACAGAGCTCTCCTGGTGGGGATCAAACCGTCCAGCTTCCCTTTTCACAAATCCCCATCTGAGCACAAGAGAAAGCTCCCCACACCCAGTCGGCTGCCTTCTCAGTCTTACCTGTCACGGTGATTCCTCAGCTAATTAATCCCTTGGTTATACAGCTTTGACTATGTTTTCAATAGTGATGATCATAAATCATGATGGGCAGAAATGCTTGCTTGGAGAGAAATCCCTTATGGGTCAAACCCTCTTGCAGCTCTGGGGCTGTCTCTCCAACCTCTCCACGTCCCCCCACCACGAGCCTCAGCCTTGGGCTTCACTTCCCACCCGCTGACGCCCCTACTCTTTCGGCCTTTCCATCGCTTCCTAAGGAAACAGTCTTTGTCATGTTTCCCTTGACCTGAGACACCCTCCAACAGGGGCACTGGCAAAACAGCAAAACATTATGGCAGAATAATATGCTCTGTAAGATTCGAAATAAAAAGGCTTTTGTGATGTTTAACATGATTTTAAACCATCAGGAAACAAAGGATTTCTGTGGTTTCTTTGGGTCTAAAAGGGCCAGATAAGGAACACCCCAGGCCTTGGTCGCTTTCAGGTGGGAGGACGCCTGCAGGGACAGGGTGGCAGAGACCTCGTGTTCCCACCCCACCCTTCCCTCAAAGCCTTCCTGCGAGCACGAAAGCCCTGAACTGGCATGAGAGCCCAAAGAGAGAAGTGGGTCCATCGACCAGCTCCTTGCCAAGTACACTCACGACAAGAACACTTCTTCTTTCAACAAGGCACCACACGCTTCCAGGACACTATCGATAAATAAATGTGCTACCAACGGTCTGTGGTAGCAATTCCCAACAGAACTGCAAAGTACATCCCATTATGCATGGGTCGGACTTTGTACCATCGATTCACATGGCAGAACTAATCTTGGTTTCAGAGGATGGGCAGGAAATAAATATTGTTTTTTTAAGAAGACTTTATTTTGTTCTTTTTTTCCCCCTCTGAACCCTTGGCAAGGCTGTTTTTTACTATTCCAAAAGTTTCTCACAATTTTTAGAATTCTTTGCCTGGTATTTTTGTCACAAGGATTACAATGGAATGCTTACTGATTCTCAACTGATTTAGAAAACTCATATGCCGAAAGAAGCTGAAGGTTTTTGTTTTGTTTTGTTTTAATGGTGTTTGTTAAGATGACCATTCCCAGAGGAATTGACTCAGGTGGCCGGGGCCTTTGCGGGCTTTGGTGCGTTGATAGCTGCAGTTTAACACTCACCTCTGAGCACTTTGCCAAAGGAGGGCTTCCCCATGGACCCAACTTATTGCTCAGAGCACGATTCTCCACAGAACTGTTTACTGGATTCCCAGTGATCGATCACTGGAGAAATATTAATAGGAAGTCACTTTCCTGGATACCCTCTCCCATCAGGAGGCCCTTGACAAGACCTGCGATGTCTGAGTGGCACTTCCTGACTACACAAACCAAGCACCTTCTTCCCACCACACCCAGGGGCGCTCAGGGATCACTCTGGCAGTGCTCAGGGGACCACATGCAGGGCTGGGGATTCAACTGAGGTCAACTGCAGGACAGGGAAGCACTTTCTGATCTGTCTGTCGAGACCAGTGGGTGCGTTGCCTTCTGAGACAACAAATGACAGTTCCCAAATTAAATGCCTATTATCATGTTTGATGTTCACGAAGAATCTAGGAAGATGTTCCACTTACACATTTCAGTTTGGAGTCTCAGACTTTATAACGAAGGCCCCCCTCCTACCCCCAGTTCATTGTCACCCTGTGAGATGCCAGGGACTGTGAAATCTGAGAGAAGCATAATGCTGGTATGAAAAACACACATACATCCAGAAAGTGCAAAGTTGGTGACGTGCTCAGACCTCACATCCAGGTCTCAGCGCATGGCCTACAAATGGAGCCCAGGCTGTGCTCGTGGAAGTCCCACCAGCCCAGACTTGTCTACAGCTTGCTCTGCACCAGTTCTCCTGGACACATGTCCACATCATCTCATTCAATACACCAAATTCTCTTTCTCAAAAGCCCGAGAGTAGGAACCCAAAGCACTGATAAGCGCACATCAAGGTCCCTAGGTTCATTATCCGGAGTCGTCCAGAGGCAGAACAAACACAACCATCTATGGGTGGATAAACCAAGTGTAGGGTGGCCATATGCTGGAGTATTACATAGCCCTGAAAAGGAATGGAGTGCTGTTACCTGCTACAGTGCACATCAACCTTACAGACCATGTATGTGCAAAGTGAAATAAACCAGATACAGAGGCCAATAGCGCATGACTCCTGGACAGAAAGAACCCAGAAGCACAAAAGGGAAAGCCACGAGTCGAGGTCATGGGGGTGGGCAGGGGCGATCCTGGATTGTGGTGGCAGGAGTGGTCCTCTGGTGGGGGCTGTGGTTTGGGGGGACACAGCATGCATGAACCCCCATCATGTACAATGATAGGTTTCATGGAGCCTCCATTGATTTTTAAAAAATGGATATACTTTTTTTTGGCTGTTTTAGTCATTTTATTTATTTTAATTTTTAAAATTTATTTATTAATTAGTGAATCACCATGAGGGTACAAACAAATTTACACATTTTCATACTTGTGTTTCCCTCATACAATGTTTGAGTGCCCCTTCCTCTACCAGTGTCCATTCTCCACCACCAGTGAACCCAGTACCCCTCCCACCTCCAATCCCATCCCCAAAATGGATACACTTCTTAAATTAAAATAAACTGGAGAGCTGCTAGGGGTTCTGGGGCACTGGGGAGTGAGCCAGACCTAAGAGGACTCAGTTCCGGAGGGCACAGGCGGGGCTGACCCTGGCGGGGCACAGTGGACGTCTTTTCCTTCTTTTTCTTCTTTTTTTTTGTTTATGGAATCACCACGAGATACACAGTTACAAAGTTGATCATAACTGGGCTTCAGTCCTACAGCGGTCCATCACCCGACCCTTCATCAATGTACACTTCCCACCCCCAGTCTCCCTCTCCCTCCCACCCCACCCCCACCTGTCCCTATGGTGGGCATCCTCCCGACAATACTCAATAGCCCCCCTCTTTTTGGGCATTAGGGTTTGCAGTATGGGTACTGAGGGGCTACCGTGTCTGCCCCTCGCCTTGCTTTCAGTGCTCAGTCCCTAACAGTGGGTGCCTCAGAGACTGGGCAGGGGCTGTGATGGGGACTTTATGCTCCGTGTACTGTACCCCAGTCAACACCAAAGAGTGGAAACACACGGACCTAGAGTGTCCCCCGCTGAATCCTCGCACCCGTACACAGCAGCACACGGGCACCTTGGCGTCCAGCTCCACATGGCCTGCGTCACGCTGCCTCATGCAGGGCCGGGTGAGAGCTGCTGCACACTGAGATTTGGGGAGAAGACACTCGGATCAACATCCCCATCACGTCCCCCCGCCGCACAAGGCCACATGGAAGCCTCGCAGGGCAGTGTCCAAACTTGCAAAATGGGCTCTTTCACGTTATGTCCAGGTACCCCTGTCCACCATCCCCGTGTCCTGCGTCTTTCCTTTGGAACTGACAGAGCCCAGGCCGACCAAACCCTCCCGGCCTTCCTCTCCGGCTGCACTGCCACCAGTGGCAGAGGCTCGTCATTCTACGGTGAGTTGGTGCCTCCTGAGCTGTGCTCAATGCTGGGTACCGCTCCTGATGAGCTTCTTCCTGGTGGTGTGGGCCTAAGGCACCGTCACCAGGCTTGGGGTGCAAGGCGGCAGTGCTGCGGCCTACCAGGGCCACGCATTAGGGTGTAGGGTGGGCGTCACTAGGTGCCAGGGATGGAGTGCAGGACCTCACCCCTGCCAAGGGTTGCTCCAGCTCCCGGCTGACTCCTGACCCCGCCCTGGGATTTTCATAGTTATCTGCTCTACGTTACAGTTTCTCACCGTGAACTCAGAGGCCAGATGGCAGTTTCCTAAGCTCCTCTGTGAACATCCTGAGCCTACTGCATAAACCAGTCTCCTACCGTTTCCTGTGTGCCCTTAGGGAAGAGAGGGTTCTCTCGGCCTTTACTTCCCCCCTTGGCACTGAACAGAGAGATCACATCCTGAACGTCCCAGCCATTCTCTGGGCAATGAATGCCTCCCAAACAGGTGCCTGCTGGGGTGATGGAGAGAAAGGCGGCAGTTTAGCACGTGGACATTAGGAGACCCTGCAGAGGTAGCCTGTTTTTTCAAGAGGTTTCTCTAGAAAAGTAAATAAGCTGGAAAAAAAATACACTAGCATGAATAGATTGGGTTGAAAATTAGATTAAAAACGATGCCCGAGGGGCCAATGTGGAGAGGTCCACGGAAGAGCTCCCAGGGGGTTTATCCATCAGTGTCGCCTTCCCCATCAGTCTCGAAGCCCCGCTTCTCATCCTGACTCCCAGAGAAGGGACAGATTGTTCTCCTGCCACGGTCCTCGGTGTCAGATGACAACACCATCCATCACGGCAGCCGGGAGCGGCAAATTCAAGCGCGCCGGTCCCGGAGCTGTGTGCGCAGAGGTCTCGGAAACCCGCAAATTATCTCAGAGCTGCAGAGACATGCGCCCAGGGTGAGGCTGCTGCCTGGATTTTGACTTCTGTCCCCACACAGCCATCATGAATGGAAAACAACCCTGTGGGAGAATGCACTGGATTTAGCCGACCCATGGCAGCGCTGTTGGTTAACCCCGGCCATCATAGATGTGCTGACCCCAGGCCAACCAGAGGAATCCTGCTTCATCCTCAAGGACTCTTCTTCTTTGGGGGCCCACCAAGTGCTCGCCCTGTTCTCGGTAGCTGGCAGCCTCCGCGTCCGCATCCCTGAGCAGACTCCAGCAGAGAGAGAAGCCCAGGAGTGACCCGACTTCACAAGCCCACGCGAGGTTTCCAACAGAACGCGCCGGTGTCTCGGGTGAGGACGTCTGACTTCGGGCCAGATGGCAGCTTTCTAACGGACTCTGGGCTCTGAGGCCCAGCTCGGTGCCCCAGGGATCAGAGAGGCCCGCTTCGCTTCAAACTGCAAAGCTCTTGTCACAGCGATGCTGGCGCAAGTCATCGATTCCCCGGGAGGCCCTGAGAATGTCAAGAGCCCTGAAATGGGTCGGAGGAAACTGGGCAGCTGGGCTGGAGCTGGGGACCCCTCAGAGACCAGCCATAGGGGGTGCAGGAACTGAGGCTGGTGGCTAAGGCTTCTGAGCCAAATCCCTTACAGGACCCCATATCAGATGTACACACACACACACACACACACACACACACACACACACACGGGTGCCCAGCTCTGATGCCCACAGCCGAGCACCCATGGAGGAGAAGGGCTAGAGGAGAGATCTCAGCCCTTCCTGCTGGCCAACAGAGGACGACCTCAGGGGCAGTGGGTACGTCTACAAATTAATCCCGACCAGCCCCGATTTTGGGCCTCTTCTTAACATAGGCAATGTGGCCTCCTCAGCTCTGTGGGGTCACAGTCTGCGCCCCTGGCTTTAAGTGATGCAGAGACTCCATCACTTCCTGGCGTGAAGGCTGCACACTGTGTTTCGGGTGCTCTGACGGTCGGTACTAGGTTGATGGTGAACATCCTGAAGACAATGGGAATACTTCGGAAGTGGATCCCAGGTTCATACCATAGTAACACAGGCCGGTGTGTGCTAACAATGCAGCACATACAGAAGCGTGGCCATGCTGGCAGTCCTGGCTGTCCAAGCTGGACAGGAAAGGCAGCTTCTAGCTAGGCCAGAGAGGCCTGGAATCAAAGCTGAATGCCAAAGCAGCACATTTCATGTGAAAGCAGGAATGCTAATTATATACACAGTCAAATGTGGTCAGGTCCAATATTTTATTAGGTATGCAAAAAAAAAAAAAGAAAACTGGATTCTTTAAAACACACACGCACGCACACAAACACACACACAGAGATGCTGCCACGTTTGGAAATGCAAGCAATCTAATTATTTGATTTCAGTGAAAGAAATAGAAGGCTCGACAAAGCCAAATCCTTCTTTCAAAGACATAGATTTTATTTGCAAGATAGGCACAAAAGGAGATAAAAAAAAAGAGAGGGAAGTCTTCTAGGGCTGATAAAGAAGAAACATATACAATGGTACTACATAATTCAAGCCAGCCTCGATCTATTTTTAGCTCTGCTCTGATGCTGAAGAAAAACACCGGAAAAAAATGATTCAATAAAAAGCAATATCCTCTTGGGAGCATAAGCAAATAAAGCTCAGTGGGGAAACTGGTTTGGAGTCTCCCAAATACCGAGCATGCAACGGATTTACCAGACCTGCAGCAGAACCATGAATATGGATGGAGACTTCAGAGTGGCTGAAGATCACGCAGATAGCTTAAGCTTCAGCAGAACAAAATTTCAAATAGATTTAGCCATATTTTCATAAAAAGGGGCTGTAAAGAGATTAATTGGTATTTTCGAACAATCTCAAATCGCAGATTTGAAAGATCTTGCTTTGGGGCTTATTGTCTTTAAATTTGCCGAGAACAAAAGAGATTTAGCTATCTAGGGCAGAATGATCAAAATCCTTTTGTCCTGTCAATGCGGTCATTCTTGTATTATTGAGAAATTGTGATGTACCTCGAAAATTGCATATTACATGCCATCTGATTGCTTTCTTAAGCCCGACTTTCTTTCCTGAGTTTTATGCCACACTGTGCCCTGTACTTAGCTTAGTTGGGGATAACAAAATATTGTTAAGAATTGGACAAATTCGGGGCTGGAGTGATAGCACAGCAGGTAGGGCATTTGCCTTGCACGAGGCTGACCCACCCGGGTTCGATTCCCCAGCATCCCATATGGTCCCCTGAGCACCGCCAGGAGTAATTCCTGAGTGCAGAGCCAAGAGTAACTTCTGAGCACTGCCGGGTATGACCCAAAAGAAAAAAAAAAGAAATGGACATATGAATATATGAATATAAAACTTTTTTTTTTATTTTAACCTCTTGGGCACCTGTCCCAGAGTTTTCATTACAAAGTGGTTGGTGTGATTATAGTGGGCTGGTTAGCAGAAGCGGATTCCAGAAAGGCAGATGTGAGAAGCGGATCAGTTGAGGATTCTTTTTGAAAAAAGACAACATCTTCAGATCAGGTGAGAGGGGTAGGCAATGAATCACCCTGAGCCTCCGACTGTCTTGGGTTCTGAAAGAATTGGTTTTATTTATTTCATTTTGGGCCCCGCGATTACAATACTGACCACGGCACTGTTTCCTGCATAACACACTCCAGCATCACACCCCCTACAGAGCAGCAGGGTCTTTCCAGCATGCCCCCCTGCTCCCCCCATCCCCCACCTCGCCCCCTCCTTTCCCCTAGACCCAGACACATCTAGGGAAGACCGGGTCTCGGCTTGGGTTGCTTCGGGACAGCTGCTGCTCCCCTGCTGTGCCTCTTCCAGTCCCACACAGGAGGGCGACCACTCTGTGTCTGGCCCTCCGTAACGACTCTCAGCGCGGTGCTCTCCAGACCCATCCCCAGGCGGCTAACTGAGTGATCGAGGCAATCCAGGTTCAGAGAGATGACTCCGCCTCCGTCCCTCCAAGTGCTCCTCACCCCGCAGACACACGAAAGCGACCCAGTCCGGATCCTTGGCTCCGTGGGGTGGGGGCGCCCCACTCTGCCCCCAGGCCCTGGGGCCAACAGGCTGCAGAGGGCGCGGCAGGTCCACTTCGCAGTGGACATGCAAGGCAGGGACCCTTGTCTGGCGGGGAGGGGCAACCCCGGAGTCAGTGCAGACAGCGAGTCCTCTGGCACGGGGTGGGGTCGTCTCTGAGACTCCAGTGTCTCCCCCCGGCAGAGCACTGAAGACCCTCCCAGGTGGGCTTCCTGGGGGCTGGACACTCCAGTCACGCTGGGGTGAGGCGTGACAGCAGGTGTGAGCGCAGAGACTCCGCAACCCACTCGCCCAAGAATGCGGGGCTTCGCCCCCTCGTGCTTGCGGTATGGGTAGGCGCGCACGTGGACACTCACTTCCGGTATGCACGAGCGCGCACGTGGACACTCACTTCCGGTATGCACGAGCGCGCACTTGGACACTCACTTCCGGTATGCACGAGCGCGCATACGGACACTCATTTCCGGTATGCACAAGCGCGCACGTGGACACTCACTTCGGTATGTACAAGCGCGCATACGGACACTCATTTCCGGTATGTACAAGCGCGCATACGGACACTCACTTCCGGTATGCACGAGCGCGCACGTGGACACTCACTTCCGGTATGCACGAGCGCGCACTTGGACACTCACTTCCGGTATGCACGAGCGCGCATACGGACACTCATTTCCGGTATGCACAAGCGCGCACGTGGACACTCACTTCGGTATGTACAAGCGCGCATACGGACACTCATTTCCGGTATATACAAGCGCGCATACGGACACTCATTTCCGGTATGTACAAGCGCGCATACGGACACTCACTTCCGGTATGTACAAGTGCGCATACGGACACTCATTTCCGGTATGCACGAGCGCGCATACGGACACTCATTTCCGGTATGCACAAGCGCGCATGTGGACACTCATTTCCGGTATGTACAAGTGCGCATACGGACACTCATTTCCGGCATGCGCGAGGGCACATACGGACACTCACTTCCGGTATGCACAAGCGCACATACGGCAATTCACTTCCGGTATGTACGAGCAGGCATACGGACACTCACTTCCGGCATGCACGAGCACACATGTGGACACTCATTTCCGGTATGCACAAGCATGGGCATACGGGCACTAATTTCCGGTATGTACAGGCACGCATACGGACACTCATTTCTGTTATGCACAAGCGCGCATACGGACACTAATTTCCGGGATACACAAGAGCGGGCATGTGGACACTCATTTCTGGTATGCATGAGCACGCATGTGGACACTCATTTCCGGTATGTACAAGTGCGCATACGGACACTCACTTCCGGCATGCAAGAGCACACATGTGGACACTCATTTCCGGTATGCACAAGCATGGGCACAGGGGCACTCATTTCCGGTATGCACAAGTGCGCATGTGGACACTCACTTCCGGTACGCACAAGCGCGCATGAGGACACTCGTTTCTGTATGCACAAGCGGCGCATGAGGACACTCGTTTCTCAAGGATCTACCTCAACTGTGGACTTGATTGGGGTTTTTAAACTGCTAATTGCCCGTCCCTTGGTTGGAAATAAATGCTAGCTCTCAAAAACAGACCATAGCGTATTCATAGAGGAGTGTATCTGAAAACAACTCTTTGGGCACTGTGACGCATGGCCTTGCTATCTCCTGCAAACAATGAAGAGAACGTTCTGCAGACAAAACTCTCTTTGCTGGCTTACTCACTCACAGACAGGAAGTTCTGAGTAATGTTCGATACCTTAGGAGAACTACTCACTTCAAAATTTTAAAACAAACAAACAAACATTTCATTCAGTATGGTCAGGCAACCGCAGATAGTTTTGACTATCTCCTAAGGAAATCAAGGCTGGCTAAGAGCAAAGGCAATGCGGGTGTTGGTAACGTGTGGCTATAGGAACCAAAGCAAAGACTAAGGAGTCACTTAATCAGATCTCAGTGGGTGGGTGCTGAGGATGTAGGGGCGGGGGTTGCTTCCACCCTCACCAGGAGATCATTAAAAATGGGACAACACAGAAAAGCATAATATTAAAATCACCCAAAGACCACACTGACTGTTTTATTATAAGCCTTTTCGATATTCTTTCCTCTCGCTATTTGACATATACGTGATGCATATTTGATATATATTTGATATACGCATCACAGGTACATAAAAGTTTATATTCTACTCTTTATCCAAACTTCACAGTGAGTGTCATTTAGCAATGATTTAACGACCGAGTTAACAAGTCTGCTAAATAAAGTCAAGTGAAGGTATTAAAATGATGACTGCAGGGGTTCCTGTGGCACCCTGATAGTCCGGGCAGAGGTCCATCTGCCGGTCCGTGGGGTTGACCCTGCTGAGGGTCCCTTCCTTCCCAATGCAGTGAAACACCCGTAGGAGGCCCACAGTGAAGATGGTGGCTTATTGGCCGTGCATGCCTCACAGCTGCCTGCAGGGACACCAGGGCCTGGTGACAGAAGTCACGCAACCCAGCTCCCGAGCAGGGCCTGTCCAGCTCCTTTCCCTCCCCCTGTGTACACCCCCCCCCACCAGCACCCTTTGCATGCCTGGAGCACAATATTCTTCACACCAGAGTCTGGGGAGAACCCAGTGTGAAAGACTAACAATTGTTAGAAACTCAGATACTTCATCTCCAACCTTTTCTCTGACAGCATTAAACAAGACAATTTCAATTAAAAAAAATTAAAATCCTCTCAGTCAAAAGGCTATTAACAGCCTTTGAAGTGTAAAACAAATGTGGACAGAGCGACTGTGAGCTCACGGCAGGGCAGCCACCTTGCCAGGGGCTGGAGACACAGGAGCACAATCAGCACAGGCCCCACCTGCGGACTCTGCAGAGACTCTGATGTGTGTGTGTGAGTGTGTGTGTGTGAACGAGAGAGAGAGAGAGAGAGAGAGAGAGAGAGAGGTGTAAGTGAATGAGAGAGACAGGGAGGGAAGAAGGGAGGGAGGGAACAGAGGGAAAGTGAATGAGAGAGACAGGGAGGGAAGAAGGGAGGGAGGGAACAGAGGGAGGTGGAGAAAGAGAGAGAGAGGAGAGAGAGGTAAGTGAATGAGAGAGACAGGGAGGGAAGAAGGGAGGGAGGGAACAGAGGGAGGTGGAGAAAGAGAGAGAGAGGAGAGAGAGAGGTAAGTGAATGAGGTAAGTGAATGAGACAGACAGGGAGGGAAGAAGGGAGGGAGGGAACAGAGGGAGGTGGAGAAAGAGAGAGAGAGGAGAGAGAGAGAGGTAAGTGAATGAGGTAAGTGAATGAGACAGACAGGGAGGGAAGAAGGGAGGGAGGGAACAGAGGGAGGTGGAGAAAAAGAGAGAAAGAGGAGAGAGAGACTATGTGAATGCATGTGTTTGCATGTGGGATGAGTAGTAGGGGTATATGTATACATGTATGTGTGTGTTGCAGCAAATGTATACACTAATTGTGGGCAGGTGTGAGGAGTGTTGTGCATGTTGTAAAGAACATTCCCCCTCCCGGGTGTTCAGAATAGACATCCCCAACCATTCACCCTGGCACGTGGACTATTTTGAGCAAAGGTCACCTGAGGCTCTGCCAAAGCTTTTTACCATTCCCTCAACTACTGATATGAATAAATATTGGGAGAAACACCGAGGTTCAGGAGTATATCCAGAAATCACCTTTCTCAGCAAATGTGTCATCTGGTTCTTTTCCCAGGGGTCCCCTTCACACCCCCTGTAGATTGACACCCTCCTCCCATTGCTCAGTTTAGGGTTTGTACACATACTTCTGTCCATTCCCTAAAAACCTGACATTCATCAAGTTGGCCCATGCATAATAATTACATCTGCTCTTCCCATAACCTGTCTGAGGTCAGTCTGACTATTCTGCCAGCCTGAGAAGAAACCATAGAGGTCTGAGGAAACTTCCTCTGCCCACATTTTCATGCATGTATGTGAGCTGTACAAGGAACAATTTAAACATGGGGACATGATCGGTGAAATTAACATCTAGTAAGAGAATCAGTGTACAGAAATATTTTGTCCTAACACTTCAAATTATCTTTATTATCTCAAAGAAAGAGGAAAGGCAAAACTTAAGGAGGAGCTTGATTAGAAGAATCTGGTGAAGAATCTGCTGGTTCAAGAAATAAATCTAGGCAATATTTCATAGCATAAATTTTTATGTGATCAAGGAACAGGTGGATGTAAAAGCAAAAGACTTCCTGCAGCCACCAATTTCCTTTCTTGTTCCTTTATTGATGGTGGGCGCATAAGGGGGGACCAGGAGGGAAAAGCATCTGAAGTAGTCACTTTGCATAAAAAGTATGCAATTCAGAGGAAAGGGGGGATGATAATAGCAATTAATGCCTTTTTACGAAATGATAAGGCAATTAGTAGAAACTCTGGAGGCAGCCACCAGTGTTCACAGAAGTGGCATCTGCAGGGGGTTGAGAAGGAGCCAGCGGGAAATGCAAGGGCACAAAGACCCCCATGGCGAGCTGAGAGGAGTCAGGAACTCACCTTCCTGGCACAGGAGCTCACATGCCTGTCCACAAACACTGAACAGACACTGGTGCCTGCATCACGTGCATGATGTGGATGCCCAGGTCAATTTGCATGTTTTATAGGATACAGCATGACTGAGAGTGCTTACATACGTAGCCAAGGCCCAGGCTACGATTCTGATCACACCTATCAAACAAAAATTAACCAGGAACATTCCATAGACTCGTATAGGGGTGACTCTAAAACTCTTCAACTCAGTGATGAAGTCATGATACAGTGGGTAGGGCATCTGCCTTGCATGTGGCTGGGTTTGATCCCGGGCTCCACATATGGTTCCCCAAGTCCCACCAAGAGAGATCCCTGAGTGCAGAGTCAGAAATAAGTCAGAATAAGTCAGAAATGCAGGTTTGAGCCCTGCTGGTTGTTATCAAAATTTTAAAAAAAACATCACTTGTATCACTTGTCATCCTGTTGATCTTCAATTTGCTTGAGCAGGCACCAGTAACGTCTCCATTTGTCCCTGTCACATTCTAGTGTAACCCAATGATATCTGCTCACTCCAGGAACAGGAAGAGCCTCAAACCGTTCATTCAGGGTTTTGACGAAGAAGTCTGACCATCTCGTTGGTGGGCGGCCACGCGGTCTTTTGACGTCCCGTGGAATCCAGTCGGTAACAGCTCTAGTCCAGCGGTCACCTCCAAATCACATTACATGTCCAGCCCATCTGATTTTTGATGTCTTGCAAACAAGACATCCCTGACTCTTGACCGTCGACGGAGGTCGGAACTCCGGATTCCTTCTCTCATTTGAGTGAGACATGATACTCCTAGCATAGCTCTTTCGATTCCTCTTTGGGATACCCGAATAGTGTTCTCATCAAACGCTCATTTAAACACTCATTAAAAAAAACATAAAAACCAAAATCACTGGAAAAAACTCTTTTACCCAAGGGGAAATGTTCTCTCCCCCAGCAGTACGAATGGTCAGGACCCTGGACAGTGACCGCGTCTTCGCCTTCCCCCATAGCAAGGGGGCAGCTAAATCCTTCACCAGCATCCCTCTGCCTCCCCTAGAGCTCCCTCTCCTGGCAGGGTCTCCTCCTGTATCTCCACAGCGCGGGTCTGTGAAACCCACCGGCCACTCAGGGGATCTTCTCCAAAACACAGACGTGTTGTTTGCAGAGAACCCCGAACGCTGAGATCACTGCAGGTCCAGGAATAACCCGGTGATGGGGACACTCCTAGCCTGGGAGTTAGGAATCCCGACTGTTGGTTCACAGGGGATGTGGTAGGGGGTGGGGATGCTGCTCCGCATCACTCAGGAGAGCTGACTGTGCAACCCACCATCCCCCGACCACCTCCCCCACCCCCACCCCCTCCCCTCCATTCCAGATCTTCCCAGCAGGGGATTTTACTGGATCAACTTTCACAAATTTCTTTCCTTTGGCTTTAGCCTCCATCCCACAAGTCAACATTCAACCTTTTTTGAGTGAATGACGATAAATCCTCCCTATTGTGCATTCTATTCTGTGAATCCTTTTACATTCCTTAATTACTTTAAGTAGGACTATCTTGCGGAAAAACTGAAACCTCTAACATTCTAGTAAATAGCCACAGATTTCTAGCTTCCTGGCTTGCTGTAGGCAAGGGTCCCTTTTCTTTAAGTTGGGCAACAATGTAACTGTAAGAGCAGAGAGGAGAGATCCTAGAACTGGTTCTTTGTGATGGATTCTGGTGGCATTGTTTTAAAATTTGAGTCTCAGACTCCTTGTAATGATCATGAGGGTGAGTGCCGTGCCTCCTTATCAAAATGAAGTTTGAGAATCTGATTTTTTTTCTGGCAACCTCCTATCTCTGTTCTAACTTTCGTTATTTATTATAACATGAAATAAAATAATTATTCCCCTTATGGAAGATTAATTTATCTGGGCTTATGTAAAATGCAAAAGTAATTATAATGAGCAGATTCACTTTCCCATTCAGCCTAAGCTACTGCCTTATCAAAGAAACAGCCTGAAATATGGCACATACGCGTTTCAAAATACCCCCAAGTCACGTACAACTCTCTCCTGTGTGTATGCTAGCATTAAGGTATATTTACTTCTCCATTTGGTCTGTTTTCTATACATATTTTTCCCAGAGGTAGCGTCATGCTGAGTGTGAAATTTCTTGCACTGCTTCCTTTTCTCCATTATAACATGGACGTTTCTTACAAGTGCAATCTTGTAAGAGACAGATTCCATCTTGTTTATTCTTTGAGTATTTATAGACTGAAAGCTAAACTAAAAGCATCACAGCATCTGAAATCTCACAGAATGGTACTTTTTAAATATGGAATTTCCAGGCTTGGCACATCTCAGAATAATGGAATTGTTGACAAATGAAAAACAGGCTGTAGGAAATTACAGTTAGTAAAATAGAGGAGGTAACACTATTAGTAAATATGCAATTAGTAAACACACAGTAAGGTCTCTGGTTTTTTTAATTAAATAGATCATGCCCCCTGCTGGTGTTGCAGGGGTGATCTTAGGACCTCCATTTCCGGGTTCAAGCCCTAGATCTTCCACTTACAGTTTAGGTAACAGAGAAATGAATGGCAAAGTCTGGAACTTTTCATTACTCAGTGGGAAGAACTGGGCTAAACCCAGAACCTTTGTCAGTTTGTCAGGATGAAAAGCAATTCTCTATCCAAATGTTTGCATGAGCTTTGGATGCATAGCAGCAACTATTATCCGCTCTTATTATTTTGGGTGGAGCGATAGGATGGAGCGATAGCACAGGATGGAGCGATAGCACAGCGGGTAGGGCGTTTGCCTTGCACGTGGTTGACCCGTGTTCGATTCCTCTGTCCCTCTCGGAGAGCCCGGCAAGCTACCGAGAGTATCCCACCTGCATGGCAGAGCCTGGCAAGCTACCCGTGGCACATTCGATATGTCAAAACCAGAAAAACAAGTCTCACAATGGAGACGTTACTGGTGCCCACTCGAGCAAATCGATGAGCAACGGGAAGACAGTGACAGTGACAGTGATCTTAAAGCAGCTAATATGTAAAACAGAACTGCAAAGCCATTGGGAATTTCTGTGTATGAAAATGGTGAAATCGAACCCAGGTGGCTTTAAGATAGTGAAGGAAAGCTTGGATGACTATTGAAAGCACTATTTACATCCATATAGAACATATTATATGAAAGATCTAGCAAGTAAGGTAACTAAAACACATCTTGACGCCCTATATATAATGCCGAATCTTAAGTTTTTCTATTTTTTCCATTATATTTTCTAGGGAAGCATTATAGGGTTGAATCAAGTGTACCCCAAGCTTATCAGTCATAAAATTAAGTCTCTCTCCCAACCCTCAATATCCCTAGAACACTGTGCGTGACTCCAAAGCACTGACCAGTGGGGGACAGTCCCCATGGATGGAGACTCTGGGTTCTCAGCGAGAACCTTCTCGGAGCGCACTGCCTATGCTAAACAGTTTAGTCCAAACAGCGCATGCGCAGTGTGTCCACAAACCAACACCTTCCCGGGACTGGTACGTCATGACTCGAGTCACAGACCCGTTAAGTACTGGAATAACTGGCTCCAACTAGGGCAGTTTAGACGTCAGAATTTCCATTGAGCTGGGGAGTGGGGCCAAGAGAGAAAAATGCACGGTCCTCTGTGAGACACTCAGCAAAGCATCCAGCCTGTGATGCTGACCTGGCAATTTTTTGTCAATAACAATAATGGGTCTCATTCCCCTGACCCTGCGAGAGCCTCCAATTGTTGGGAAAGACGAGTAAGGAGAGGCTGCTAAAAATCTCAGGGCTGGGACGAATGGTGACATTACTGGTGCCCGCTTGAGCAACTCGATGAACAACGGGAGGACAGTGATACAGTGAACCAATGCTGATTCCAAGGAAGCACAGCTGAGACCCGCATGCGTTTCAGCACGCCTTCCAATCGAGAAGTTTGTCCGCTGTCACTATCCTTCATAGCATCCTTGGCAGATCACAGGAAACAAGGTGAGGAGCTTTATAAAACAACATTCTCTGATATTAACTTCTGAGATTATTTGCTGTCTGAATGTGGCTGCTTCTGTTCTGGATGCCACGATCCCCAGTGGCATGGCAGATGAACATTTTATTCTATCTATTCCATTCCTCACCAACATCCTGCTTGAGATAGGCACTAAATGAAGAGGCATGCCCTCTTGCTCCTGTTACTTCCCGTGAAGAGCTCTTTCCTCACCAGACTGTCTGGGAACACTCAGACCACTGCATTCTGTTTTGTAGAGCTTTCAATGACTCACAGGAAGTTGCTATTAGGACAAAAAAGTTCTAACAGAAATAGTTTTGGGTAGCTTTTCCAGTAAGCTAAAAATATTTTGCCTGTTTTAACACAACAGCACTGTCATCCCATTGTTCATCGATTTGCTTGAGCGGGCATCAGTAACATCTCCGTTGTGAGACTTATTGTTACTGTTTTTGGCATATCGAATATGCCATGAGTAGATTGCCAGGCTCTGCCAAGCAGGTGGGATATTCTTGGTAGCTTGCTGGGCTCTCCGAGAAGGATGGAGGAATTGAACCGGGTCAGCCATGTGCAAGGCAAACACCCTACCTGCTGTGCTATTGCTCCAGTCCTTAATAAAGATAATTACATGGAATCCACAAAAGTCACAACTAATTATTTTTAGTTTTGATTTTTTGATTTTTTTTTTGGTGTTAGACCCAAAACTCAGGGGCAACTCCTAGTCCTGTGCTCAGGGATTGCTCCTGAAGGGTTCTCAGGGGACCAACTGAGATGCAGGGGGTTGAACCAAGGTTGGCAGCACGCAAGAAAAGCACCGTATCTACTGGACCATCTCTCTGACCCCTAATTAATGTTTTAAAAAGATCCCAAGTGATTGCGTAAGGCAGCCAAGCATGAGAACTGCTAATGTGAAACCCTGTGGGCTCAGCTTAACTGTTACTCACAGACATTTGGTACCAGTTTCAGAGACAATGGTAAATAATCAGGAAGTAAACTCATTCGGAAAGTTCCTCTCCAAGGTCGTCACGTCCCAATTAGGGAGGGAGAACAGTTTCTATTTCCTTTATTTCCTCAAATATTGGCCATCACCATAAAAAGGTACCAAAGAGAAAACACACATTCCCCACATTAAGCTTAATGATGGGAACTTACAGACGAGAGTTTCGGGTTCCGGTGAGAAGCAAGACTGGAGCGCCAAGCCTGGTGGAATCACAAACCCACCATGCTTTCCTGCAAAGAGCTTCCAATAAGGGGCATAAAGAATTTTCTTACCTTAATAAGGGAACATAGGATACTACACTTTCATGATTATAATATTTAACTGTAATGCATTTTTCTTTGGGTGCATGAATATAAGTGTGTAACAGAATTCTAGCAGAATAATTTTTTTTTGGCTTTTTTTCTGGAGGGGGGGGCACACCTGGTGATGCACAGGGATTACTCCTGGCTCTGCACTCAGGAACCACTCCTGGCAGTGCTCGGGGGACCATATGGGATGCTGGGAATTGAAGCTGGGTCAGCTGTGTGCAAGGCAAACGCCCTACCCGTTGCGCTATCACTCCAGCCCCAAGCAGAAGAATTCTTAAAGAAACAATGTCTAGGTTCTCAGACACCTTTTTCTATCTTTCTCATTGATTTACCCCAGAGAATTTTTCTTTTTGACATCTCCCCACTTTTGCCACCCCGTGCAGTGTCAACGCCGTGGACACAGGACTGTGTCTGCTTTCTGATCCTCCCCAAGTAACCTGGGTACTTCCAAAAGTGAACAATACTGCCCCCTGGAGGGTGGGCACTGGAGTAACCCAGGGGAGCTGTATTACCTTGGGTGCAACTGTGGGCACCTTCTGTCATTCATAGGGAGGGTAGATTTCCAGTGGGCATTGAGAGATTTTTTTTTTCTTCTTTCCCCAAAGGGGGAGAGAGGCCACATCAGTTGAGCAACCTCTGGCCTGCCCATCGCCCTGTTCACAATACTTGCTGGAAGTTCAATGACTGAACCACCAGGGCAAGCCTGAGAGACCCGCCAGGGGCTGCAGCCACAGTTCAGAGGGGAGGGAGCTAACCTTGCTCACGGCCAACCAGGGTTCATCCCTGGCATCCCAGATGGTCCCGCAAGACCACCAGTCCTGGCTCCTGAGTGCAGAACCAGGAGTAATCCCTGAGTACTGCTGGGTGTGGCCCCCAAAGAAAACAAAACACCACCACCAACAACAGAGACCCTCCAAGCGAAGATTAAAGTCCCAGAATCGGGACTGCAGAGATGGCACAGCGGGTAGGGCACACGCGGTGCATGGGGCCAAGCCGTGTTCAATCCCCAGCAGCCCATATGGTCCCCTGGGCACAACTTGCAGTGATCTCTGAGCGCAGAGCCAGGAGTAAGCCCTGAGCACCACCATCTGTGCCTCCCCCACCCCCTGCCCAAGAATAAAATAAATGCTCCGAATCTGTAAACTCCACTGTCGATAATGAATTATGTCAGCGTGCAACCTTTCACTCAGGACTGTGCCCCAGAGTAGTACTATGGGGGAGCTTCTTCTGAATGGAAGGTTAACAGATGGATCATTGCAAAATGCAAGAATGAGTCAACATATTTATTACTCCCAATGTCTCTTCAATGAAAGTTCTAGTCCCTTCTCATTTTCTGAATTATCTCTTAGAATGGGCAGGCCAGAGAAAAGCTTGCGAAGTTTTCAAATAAACATCAGAATGGCCATAGCTGCCCATGGTGGTTGGTGATGTATAGTGGCTCTTACTATATTTGCTTCTGAAACTTAAGCAACTTCATATGCAAATTTCCATTTACATCTGCTTCGCATACATAATTGTATTCAAATAACAAAAAGCTGTGCAAACATTATGTGTTTAGTAATCACTATCCCTACCACTATCACTATCATCCCGTTTGCTGCCACGTGACATCGTATAGGCTAGTTTTCCCTCTCGGAGAACCTGGCAAGCTATCGAGAGTTTCCTGCCCACTTTGGCGTATTCATATGCCAAAACCAGTAACAATGATGGGTCTCTTTCCCATGACCCGGAGAGGGACTCCAAAATGGCATTGTTGGGAAGGACGAGTAAAGAGAGGCTGCTAAAATCTCAAGGCTAGGACAAGTGGAGACTTTACTGAGACAGCTTGAGAAAATCGACCATCAATGGGATGATGATGGTGATGGTCAACATCATCCCACTGTTCACGATTGCTCAAGCGGGCACCAGTAATGTCTTCATTTATCCCTATCATGTGCCAGCAATAATGTGCTTAGTAATACACTAGAAAAAGCATAGAATTCAGTCAAGAAATTGTGGTGATGAAAGAAATGAAAAGGTCACTATGAAAGTCTTCACTTGGGTAATTTTTCAATAAACTTAGGGGAGAGAGTTGCTTCTATTTTTACTCTCTATTGCACAGTGACATACCCAGGCCTTCTGAAATATTCCAGGGCATCACAACCCCACCTCTCATTTATGGAGGTTCACATAGTCAATAGCTATGGAGAGGAGGCAAGACATTTGGGTAAGGCATACAGGCTCTCTCTTAAGCTCATTTCTGAACCCGAATTTTTCTCTTTCATTAACACAGGATATTTTAATCAAAATGCAAGGATGAGTGACAGAAATTATTTCTGGCAGGTGCAGAAACTGGCCTCAGACAGGTCTTAGAAATGAGTGGAATGAAGTTTTGCTGGCAAAAGGGTGCAATTATTATTTTTATTATTAATTATATTATTATATTGATCATATATTATGATTATTAATCATTAATAATAATTATTTTGCATAATTGTTATCATGCAAAAAATTATCAAAATATTTTCAGGCAGAGTTTTGAAATCTAATCCAGAAGGTCCCAAAGAGGTGGTCCCCTTCTTACCATTTCCTATCTAGATTATGTCTATAAATACTGCTGGCTCCCCAAACTGCTACTACAGTTGAAACAGCCAAAGATTAATCCACAAGCAAGGAGACACACCTCTTCCTTGAGGCAAGAAGGTGCAAAGATGGAGTGAAGTTGGGGGCAGAGAGGTTTCTTCTAACTGAAGAATATATTTCAACATTTTAGCCCCTTTATTATTTAATATCACTTTTAATATTTAAGAAATATTAAACTCCCTTTGATTCTGTTGAGACTGAAGCAGTCATCAAAACCCTAGCCAAACAGGGCATTCAAACTTAGTACATCAGGATCCTCTGCGAGCTGTATTATGGATTCATCACCAGGATCTCACCATTCTACAAGGAAATGATCATTGACATAAAGAGAGGGGTTTGTCAGGGTGATACCATTTCACCGAAACTCTTCAGTGGCACCCTAGAGAACATTATGTGATGACTGGAATGGGAAGGAATGGGAGCGAAGATAGAAGGTCGGCAACTACACCACCTCTGCTTCACTGTTGACATCATTCTCATAACACCAAACATTAGCCAAGCGGCACAAATGCTGGCTGACTTCAACCAAAAGTGTGGAAAGGTCAGACTGCAGCTGAATCTTACCAAGACAATGTTCATGTAAAATGAACTAGTCCCTGATGTTCTGTTCCATTTGTTCTCAATGGAACAAACGTCTCTTAATGCAGCAGCTATGTGTACCTGGGTCGAGAACTCAACATGATGAATGACTTGGCACCAGAACTGCAAAGGAGGAAGAGAGCAGCGTGAAACGCCTTCAAGAGTGTCGAAAAAGTGGTTAAGAGGATGAAGAACCTCCGACTCCAGGCACATATTTTCAACTCCACCATTCTTTCTGCACTAACGTACGCTTCAGAGACCCGGGCCCTACGCAAACAGGATGAGAACGCTATTCAGGTATCTCAGAGAGGAATCCAAAGAGCTATGCTTGGAGTATCAGGTTTCACTCAAGTTAGAGAAGGAATCCGGAGTTCTGACCTCCATCCACGATCAAGAATCAGAGACGCTGTCTCATTTGCCAAGGCGTTGAAAATCAGATGGGCCAGACACATAATTCGATTCAGAGATGACTAGAGCCGTTACCGACTGGATTCCACAGGACATCAAGATGGCATGGCGCCCATATACAAGATGGTCAGACTTCTTTGTCAAAACCCTGAATGAATAGCTTGAGGCTCTTCGTGTTCCTGTAACGAGCAGGTACCACTGGGCTACACTAGAACGTGACAGGGACGAATGGAGACTTTACTGGTGCCCACTCGAGCAAATTGAAGATCAACAGGATGACAAGTGATACAAGTGATTAAACTCCCGTTATTATACAATTTCTGTGTGTGTACCACTAAATACCTAGAGGGTATTATTGTCTTCTCTTTTTCTACTTTGCTATTTTATTTATTCATAACTTACAAATGGTAGAGGAGACCAAGCTTCCCAGTTTCAAGCCATGGATATCATCAGAGTGGGAGAAACTAAAGCACAGGCTTCCTTTCTCAGCTCACTCTAGACATAAAAAGGGAGTCAGAGGCACTTCTAAGTAGAGGAGGCAGAGAAAGCTCTTGTGTGCTGGAGAGAGCTCAGTGGGATGAGCTAGAGCTTTGCTGGCAAGACACCTGAGTGTAACATCTGCCACTAAACAGTCCCACAAGCAACACAGCAAGCATAGCTCCTGAGCATCACTGAATGTGACCCTCAAATCCAAACAAGCCACAAATAAAATAGTTATGATTTGTATGGAGGTACTGCCATCGTGACTTCCAATGCTCTTTCCATATGCAGAAACATCACTTAGTATCAGGTGGTCTTAAGTGAACAGAGAAGGGAAGTGACACAGTCATCTTTCTGGGGAGACCACACATCACATTCACTTCCCAAATAACCCCGGCATAAGTTCTGAGAACAATCTGCAGTCTCAAACCTAAGAAAGGATGACTCCTCGTGAGTCAGATTCTTTAGAAACAGAAGAATCAAGTTCACTAAGATTAAAGAAAGTGAAATAATCTTATTCAGAATTTGGGGAAAGATCAGGATTAGTAGGACTAAAGATTTCAAGGGGACTCTAAAATTGAGAGTGAAAAGAGATCATCCAAATATGCTAGAGAAAATTTGAATGGAAACAAATTGAGCTTAGAGAAATGAAAACTATATTGCATGTCCTTGAATAAGGCTATTCTATTCAACATAGTTTTGTTGTAGAGTTGAGAAAACAAAATGCAGGCCAACATAAACAAAGATATTATTTGCTTAAGGTCCCAGTTTCCAAGAAGCAGTGGACAACATAAGAGAATTATACAATAGAAAACACAACATTAAATTTATGTATCAGAAACAGCTCTACACATTTCCAGGTACTGCAGCGAGGACTAGAAATAGTACAGCTCCTTTTGGAAACAGTCTAGAAGTATACACCTGCAGAAGCACCACCAATCATTCAACATGTATATACTTACCCAAATGAAAAGAAAAAAAGCATGTCATCCAAGGACTTGAATACATATTCATGGCACTCTCATCTACAAATGGGAAAAACAATCACCAACCCCAAATATCCAGCGATAGGTGAAGAAATTATGGAACATTCATCCAATAGAATATCACTCAGCAACCAAAAGGGATAAATCATCAATATCTACAGTGGCTAATATTTAATAGCTCATTATCATAAATCAGTAAATTAGGTTTCCCAAGGAATGACCATACTTAAATAAAATGACTCTATAAAAGGCCACATTAAACATAGAGTCATCTAGATATTTTATTTGCCATTATACTACCTATATATGAAAATATGTGAATGGAAAAACTTGTAAATAAATTTCCAGAGCAGCAATTTCCTAATAGCCAAAGCTAAGAAACACTGGCATGCCAAATAAGAAGTGAGGCTTACTTATAAACTGGAATATTATTGGGCAATAAAAAGAAATGAAATATTGATCTATTTTTCATTGCAGATAGCTTTTGAAACCACTGTGCACAAAAATTTCCTATACTGTAGGATTCATTCACAAGAAATGTCCAATTTGTAAATAAATCTATAGGAGAGTAGGGCGCACCTATTAGAAATGATAAAAATGTCTTAAAATTATTTGTGAAAATACCTGAAAGAGTTTGAAGGAGTAAACCAGCAAGTTTTCCTTGTAAATGACTAATCTAAATAATATCTGTATCACTGTCATCTCGTTTGTTGATTTACTCAGAGCGGGCACCAGTAACATCTCTATTACACTCAGCACTGAGATTTTAGCAGCCTTTCCTTATCTTTCCCAACGATTGGAGGCTCTTTCAGGGTCAGGGGAATAAGACCTATCATTACTGTTTTTTGGCACATCAAATATGCCATGGTTGGCTTTCCAGGCTCTGCTGTGTGGGCGGGACACTCTCGGTAGCTTGCCAGGCTCTCTGAGAGGTATGTATATATCTGTTACTGTATTTGGGATATGAATACGCCACGGGGAGCTTGCCAGGCTCTCCAGAGAAGGCAACTGACTCTTGTAGCTTGTCAGGTTCTCCAAGAGGGAGAAGCAGCTATGTTACTATTATATTATTATGGCAAATAATATCTACATGATAAAAATAATATCAACATATAAATTACTTAAAAAGTGTGCCATCCTTGTAGACACAAAAACAAAAGAAACTTCATCAACAGGAAAGGTCCACTCTCTCCCACTCAGTACCATTACAAAAAATGAAAGTTAAACAAAAGATATTAAAGCCTTGAAAACACACAACACAATAATCTTCACAGATTACCCATGTATAACAAGCCTAAAGGAAAATATAAATTACAGAACTGAGGAAAAAAGTGGAGAAAATATCTTGGTATGAATCAATATAAAAATCAATATCATTTCTATATTAAAAACAGGAACTTCTCAGATGCAACTCATAACAAAGAGATCAGTTCCAAGACCAGCAATAACCAAGCCACAGAGGGATGGGATGAGCCACAGAATGTTCACGGCCTTAAAAAAAAAGATGAATATATATTTTTGAAAGACACTGGATAAATGGGCTCAGGTCAAGTTTATGAGCAGGAACCTCAAGTAATTCTGTAATTCTCTCCCTACTACCTGCCAGAAGATGACATGCATGTCAAAATTTGATGCCCGATAGAGTTGGCATTGTAGCTGATGGCATGAAGGACAGTCTACTCGGACGCTGCAATGGGAATTTACATGAAAAAAAAAAAACGAACACCTGGAATATTCTGCTTTGACCCTCCCAAATAAATGACAGGACTTTAAGTGTAAGACTTGAGGTGGGTGTAAAACTGTAACTACAATGGTGATTCTTGACCATCTCCATACAAGGCCTGAGGCTATGGCACAGTGGGGAACTGCCAAGATCACCTCTAGGGACACACCGAGTGATGCTCCAGGGGCCATGGGATGCTAAGAATTAAATCAGGGTCTAGCACATATGACACGTGGACTTTAATTCTTGAGTTCTTTCCCTAGCCTAGACTTCTTGAGCACGATTCCAAACAGCATGAGTCTTAAAGAAAATGAGTCTTAAAGACTGATCAACCTAACAACACTAAAACAAAACACAGTTTATCAAAGGATTCCCTAAGGAGTGTAAAAGCCAAACCAGAAGAACAATTACAACACAGTCAAGTGACAGAGTATGTCGAACATTATAGCAGCTCAGAGAAAAAAAAAACCACCAAGAGAGAAACAAGCAAAGGGCACTCGGAGGCATTTAGTTTGAGGAGGAGCACGAATCCCTAGTACATTTGAGAATGTTCCATTAATGTAGAAGTCAAAGAGGTAGAAACTCCAAATCTACCAGACTGGCAATAACATCAGAATCAATCAAAACTTGGAAAAGAGCAATTTTGCTAAGAATATGAAGCACAAGATCATTACTGCTGATGGGAATATAAGCATGTGCTGCTACAGTTTTAGTTTTTTGAAATTACGGAGTTGAAGATGTTCAAGCCCGCACACCGGCCACTGTTCCACTGTGTACAAGTATGACCCTTAGCAGAAGACCCTGGTGAAATATGCCCCAAGCCACACATTTCCAGAAGCAAACTTGGAAGCCTGCCTCATGAGCTGGGGGAGAAGGCAGCTGGGATAGAGAAGGGATCAAAGGGATCACCAAGTCAATGATGGTTGGAGGGATCATTTGGAATGGGAGATGTGTGCTGAAAGTAGACAAAGGACCAAACATGATAGCCTCTCCATATCTGTATTGCAAACCATAATTCACAAAAGTAGAGACAGAGTATGGGGGAACTGTCTGCCATAGAGGCAGGAGAGGGTTGGTGCGGAGGGGACGGGATACTGGGGACATTGGTGGTGGAAAATGATCACTGGTGGAGATGGATGCTCAATCATTGTATGACTGAAACTCAAACATGAAAGCTTTGTATCTGTATCTCACAGTGATTCAATAAAAATAAAAACGAAACCCTAACTACAAATGATTTCTTCAAAGGTAAATATAAGTGCATGGTGGCATGACACCATTAACTAGGAGGCATCAGTGAAAAGGAATGCAGAATCTGCAAGCAATCCAGAAAAACATGGGGAAATCTAAAGAAGACACATGAGTAAAACAGGCAGCCGCAAAAATTACACAACTCTATACGTGTCGAAAGCAAGCACCTCAAGATGATTTAGTATGCTTGGATACATGCATGTGGGAAAATATATTTGGGGTTTGTGTCCACCATTCCTTTATGACAGATATTTCCCCTCTTTGATCCTCCCATTAAATTCTGGGAGACTATAACACTGGACCTAGCCAGTTGGAGCTTGGATTGACCCACATGTCCTGCTGATGGTCCCTCAGACGCAGATGTGTTAAAGTGGCTGTCGAACTGCTTGTCAATTTGTTTATCTTCACCACATTCATCTGGATGAACACATGGTCCTTGGCACTGGTTGGGTGATGTGGGTTCCACCAGCAAGTTTATCATCAGAAATACACACACACACACACACACACACACACACACACATGACTGGAGCGATAGTACAGTGGGTAGGGTGTTTGCCTTCCACGCGACCGACCTGGGTTCAATTCCCCTGTCCCTCTTGGGAAGCCCGGCAAGCTACCAAGAGTATCCCGCCCACACGGCAGAGCCTGGCAAACCACCTGTGGCATATTCTGTATGCCAAAAACAGTAACAATAAGTCTCCCAATGGAGATGTTACTGGTGCCCGCTCAAGCAAATTGATGAACAATGGGATGACAGTGCTACAGTGCTACAGTTAGGATAACAAAATATATATGTGTGTACATATATATATACACATATATATGTATATATGGCATATATACATATATATGTGTATATATATATATATGCATGCATGTAGTTTTGGGGCCACACCCAGCAGAGCTCAGGACTGACTCCTGGCTCTGAGTTCAAGGAGAACTTTTGATGGGCTCAGAGGACGATATTGGTTAGTAGGGATAGAACATACAAAACAAGTGCCCAACATGCTATACTATCACTCCAGTCCCAGGGAGTAACAGTTTAAGTCCAAGGGTAAAACCATCAGATTCAGCCAAGCGTTTCTACTTAAGCTAGTGAGAGGCAGACAGCATGAGACAATGGCAGCATCTCCCACCACCGTAGATCAAGCTCAAAATTCTCAGGTGTTGGAGATATAGGACAGAGATAAGGTGCTTGGCTTGCACACGGCTGACCTGGGTTCAACCCCCAACACCACACACGGTGTGGCTCTGATCTCAGTGCCACGGAGTGATCCCGGAGCTCAGAGTCCAGAGTACTCCTGAAGTACCACAGGGTGTGGCCTCCAAACTAACAAACACACAAATAAACAAACCCCAGAATTCTCCTCAGAAGATTTGCCTTTAAAAAAAAATCAAGCATTTAATTACCACATATTCTCCATTGGGCATATCTTATACAAAATATGCCGCTATCTGAAAATGCAATTTGTTTCTGAAAATTATACTTGTGCAGCATGATCTTTTTAAAAAGCTATGCACTTTATAGTCAAAGTTCTATTTTTAAAAAAGCAATATTTTAAAAATTGGCCATCAATCTACTTGAACAGAATACAATGCTTTCACTTGCAAGCATCTTATTATACCACTGTGTTCAGTTAGCATCTAAGAGTCCAAGTTCTGTACTTTGCTGAGTTAAAGTGAGGACGGAAAGATAGTACAGCAGGTAAGGTGCTTGCCTTGCATGAAGCTCATCTGGTCCAGTCCCTGGAATCCTATATGGTACCCCGAGCCCCAGCAGGAACGATCCTTGAGAACAGAGCAAGGCCTAAGCCCTGAGAGCATCTGGGTGTGAGCCGCATAAGCAAGAAAAGGAGAGGGAGGGGGAGAGACAGAATAACGAAGAAAAGAAGGAAGGAAGGAGGGAAGGAAGGAAGGAAGGAAGGAAGGAAGGAAGGAAGGAAGGAAGGAAGGAAGGAAGGAAGGAAGGAAGGAAGGAAAGTTGGCTC
This sequence comes from Sorex araneus, assembly GCF_027595985.1. Taxonomy (NCBI): domain Eukaryota; kingdom Metazoa; phylum Chordata; class Mammalia; order Eulipotyphla; family Soricidae; genus Sorex; species Sorex araneus. Next base: position 103,539,110 of record NC_073302.1, read on the forward strand.
TCCCTACACACAATAATGCAAGTTATTTCTTCCATAAAAACTAGTATATGAATTCCCTGGCAGGAACACAGCCAATTTCTTTATATTTTTTTTCCTAAAATTCCTCTATTTTGAAGTTTTTACTATTTCCTTTAAAACTTTCTAATATCCTATGTAACTTAATTTCTTCATCCATTTATTACTATTTTGCTGTGGTTCGATGCGTTGCACATGCAATGAAGTCACGATTAATTTCCCCCCTGGATTGCTAGCTCATTAGCAAATCCTAAGAACAATTTGAAACGGTCAGGTTTAAGCTTAAAAATACACCTATGAATCCTCACTTCAAGAGGCAGCTTAAATGAAGTAACACTCACTTGATTCTCTCTCGTGAATGTTGATTCGGCCTTAACAGCATCCTCTTAGCATCTGGTGGTTGCTCAAACACACGAAGGCAAGTAGGTGCACAGTTTCTTTGACTCTCGTCAGTCAATTGTAGTCAGGCAAAGAGCCTCTTTGTATTCTTATTCTGTAAAGTCACGTCCCTTACGGTGTCTGAAGATCATAGACACCTGCAGACAACGATCTTGGTTTACCTGGACCAAAATCCAGTGTCCATTACAGTGTCCAACCCACTCTGCCTCGTGGGTTCAAGTGAGTGGAGGAATGAATGAATGGGATCTGGTGCCCACACTTTCCTGTTGTGACAGAAGTGATCACAATGTCACCCTCCCACACATCTGTCCTTGATCTGGTGACCCCAGCAACCTCCCCGTATGGCCATGGGGAAGGTTCCTCTGAAAGAAGAACTACACAGATGAGCTTTAGGCTGTGATCCCCCCGAATCCTTGACAGAGTCCCCACGTGTACAGAGTGCTGACCACCCCAAAGTCAGCAGCAGCAAGGATTTCCTCAATTCCCACTTTCACCTCACTGGGAAACCACTTTTTATGTTTCAGGTTACAAGAGCCTCAAATGAAACTTTTTGATGCTAGGACAGTGATACCCAGAATTAGATGACCTTGAATGATTGTCTGCCTGAGGGTATGTTCCAGGTGTTCAAATGTAATGTTCGAGGTGATGAGACTGTTCTTCAGGGCGGAATATTTTAGCACCCCTGGATCATATTATCAGGCCCAGATTACTCACAACTCATTGAGTCCAAAACCACCCTGCAGAGTTCACCGGCCAGTTAGAATTATCAAGCTTCAGTTTAGCAGACGGCAGAATAATTGGAAAAACAAGGGACGTCTAAGTAAACAGCGTTTCTCTGCAGCTATTTCTTTCCTTCCATACATGTGACATGAGTCATATACTGCTACTCATGAAAACTAGAGGGGCTAAAGATTTAATACAGACATCCGGGTAGCCTCCAAAGTATAACTGGCCACAGGACACTGGACCATGGCATCTTGGGCCCAGCACTGACCCAGGAGCACTCCTGGTGTGGCCCTGAGGGGCCCCGGTATTGGAAGGTCCAAGCACCATTATATCTCTAAGGCCAGCACTGGTCTGGCCGGAGTATTGCTGGGAGTGGAACTTGCCACCCCTGAGTGCTGTGGGGGGCTATCTCCCCAAAATGCAAAAACAAATAAACAGTCTACATATATTAACTATGTTCTCCGTGCCAAATACTACGCTGTTCACCTTTGACCCTCACAACAAACATCAAAGATAATTAGTCTTCCTAATTATTAGAGAGATAAACAGAGTGTGCAGAAAATCAGGAGACAGTTCAATGTCTCAGAGTTGGCGATCGGTCCAGCTGGGATATAAATTCAAAACGTAATGGCCGCAAGCCCCACTGAGGAGACCCCCCACCTCTGCCAGCTCCTTAACTCAGTGCTTGAGAATGCACTGGATGGTTATGCTGTGGCAGTGCATGAGTCCACAAAACCAGAATGAAGCTGTGCCTCACACGAGGAATGTCCAAATGACAGTGGGTCCTACTGAGTGGATTTCCTCGCTCACTCATCGGACAGAGAAGGTTAATTGCTAAATTTTGAGTAAAGCTGGCAGCCGATTCCTTGGACAGATCCTGTCCATAAAATCTTGCTGAGAGCTCCATTCGCAGATAAATGCATAAGACTAAGCAACAATGTGTGACAATTTTCTTAAACTTCCTCAGCTCCTGAGGTACTAAACAAACAGCTGCTTGAGAGGGCTCGGGCTTCTGAACACAGCTTTACTGTCAACAAATTAGGCGACATCTTTGCTGCCTGCTGCTAACGCAGCAATCTCTTAAATTTAAAATTCTCTGTGAGTTTCTCCTGGATGAAAGGGAATTAGACTACATTCACATACTATGAAATTTTTTAAAAATCAGCTTCCTGTTTAAAAAGGGCCAATGCTGATGGCGTAAGCTGAAATTTGCCCACGGCGTGTAAGCTTAACTTATCAAATGTTTGCATTGTAAAAAAATAAATAATAATTTTGTAATCTTATTCTGCAGAAGAATAGGACGCTTTGTTTTGCTTTTAAAGAAGTCAGCCCCCAGATTAACTGTTCACCTATTAACGTTAGAAGTACTGGGAGCACTAATGGCTCTGGAGGGGAAGTTTTGAGGCCAAATTCCTGGTCGAGGAATTTTCACCTTTAACCTCGCCGTGCCCCTCCAGCCTCCTCAGGCTTCCTTCCCCTCACGAGGCCACTGGCTGAAGCAAAGACCCTCCATCATGGAGCACAGCGAGTTCTATTTCCAATCAACAAACCCCAAAGTCTCCGGCCTGCCTTGCACAGCCATTCACAGATGGTTGGATCTGTCTACACCCAGATTCAACACTGCTCTAGCTCACGGGTTCACCCGGCCAACGGCTCCGATTCCCAGCTGGCCCTTCTCGTTCTGATTTTGCAAGGCTGCAACTGGGCAGTGTCTCTATCACATTTTACTTTACAGCCAACTTTTTTCGATCTCGATGCCAATCTCTCACTGTAGACTAGCCTGGCACCATCGCCACACTCCTACAGGCACCAGAGTTGTACCTTTACCAATATTTGACAACAGATGCCTGGGAGACAGGGGTTGCCACGGAAGACTGGCTTGGAAGCCAAGGAATGGCCACTTCCAGCTTAGACACTTAGAAGTAACCTACAAACAAATTTTAAAAGTGACACCAATGACTGTATTTTTAACAGGGTCCCTGCAGTTGATATCTCGAGGTGAAACACCCTATTGGAGAATTCTAGCTCAACATCAATTTTAGTAACACTGTAGCACTGTCATCCCTTAGTTCATCTATTTGCTCGAGTGGGCACCAGTAACGTCTCTTTTGTGAGACTTGTTGTTACTGTTTCTGGCACATTGAATACGCCACGGGGAGCTTGCCAGGCTCCACCGTTCGAGCGGGATACTCTTGGTAGCTTGCCAGGCTCTCCGAGACAGATGGAGGAATCGAACCTGGGTTGACCACGTGCAAGGCAAATGCCTTACCTGCCATACTATCTCTCTAGTCTCACCAATTTTAGTAAAACAAGAAAATTTCTTGATGGAATTTGCAAAGCATTTACAACTTAAGGGCTAGAGATAAAATACAGTAGGTAAGGCACTTGCCTTCCATGTGGCCCACCCATATCTGATGCCTGGTCCCACATATGATCTCCCTAAGCACTACAGGAGTAATCTCTGAGCAGAGAGTCAGAAATAGGCTCCGATCACACTCCAGTAAAAGAAAAAAGTACAATTTACAAGCTTGTTTCACACGGTGGCTCAATGGAAATGAATCTGTACCTGGATGTTCCCAGAGATTCCTACTACTGAAAACAATGACTTGCATCTATCTGCTTCCTTCGAACAATGAACTCTATGAACACATCCTGCAGGCCTCCTTACTTAATTACTTTCTCACTCAAGGTCAAGTCATGCCGCCGTATTCAAATTTCAAATGTGTCTTTTTGTCTGTGACAAAGCATTGAATGAGACGACGAGCACAGGAAGAAGAAAGGAATCAAATCTAGTCACCTGGAGTTCGTATTTGCCAGGCAAGGAAATGGAGGAATACCCAGAGGACTCGACCCCCAGTTAACTGCATCTCAGTGCCTCGGTCTTCCTTCCCTAACTCTTCCTGTCACAAGCCCACTGGAATCACTTGAACACATTGATCAATAAACTGGTCTCATCCCAGCATTGATGGCGCAAGTGCTGAAGTGAACTGAAAACTCATTCTTTGGCCAGCTGAAATATCACTTGTTTCTAAGCCTCCATAAGAGCATAAAAATGACTGTAAATATAAGTAACTCAGTAGCAGCTTTGGGACTCCACTGAAGAGAGACAGGACACAAAGGATCATAAATACCATCATCAGCAGCCCCTTCTCCCCCCTATCATACGTGCACATGTTTATACCCAGGGAGAACCATATGCAGAGGTGGCTTCTTCAGTGTGTTTGTGACATGCCACTACCGATCTGAAAAATATCTGAAAATTCAGAGTCACTGTTATCAACATCTTCATCAATGAAGCACTTCTGGTCACACACATGCTACCTCTGCCAAGTTGCTCTTTTCTAATAATGACACAATTTAGAAGTCCCAACTCCAGTTCCAGAGGTGGTCTAGAAACATATTAAGTGGCACCACATATTAAGGGGAAATTGATTGAAGCCCTTGTTCATTTCATCAAATCAGTTTATGTGTCGTTGTCTAGTCTCTACTGGAAAGGCAACAAATTCAGTGCTATCCTGACACATCATTCTAACCAGTAGCAAGAAGAGCCATTTATAATCTATTGCACAAAAAATTTGACGGGACAAATGGAAAGATTATCTGTAGAATCATCAAGATGGAAAAATAGAAATAATTTCCTAGTGAGAGTATGGAATGCTTTCCTTCTTTGCAATCATCAGATTTTGACAAAATTACAGATGAAATTTATCCTAATTTTTCAGATGAGGAAAGGGAAATTCAGAGAAATTAGCAAAAATAAGCAAACCCAAGAAAACACAGTGAACAGACCTACTGATAGACGGAAGCACAAATTTCACCTTTCAGGTAGGTCTGAGTTGCAAAAATGCTTTCGTGAATGAAAATATTACCTTTTAGGTTAATTAAGTTCCTACATATCTCAAGTTCCCTACAGAGAAAGATATAATATTGATAAAGGAGTGCATGAAGTGATTATCAATACTAATCATTTAACCAATGATAGGACTTACATAATAGTACAGTTGACAATTTGTCATTCGGCAGAAATCTAAAACAATACACAGCATAAAGTATGCTTTTTGCATTTTACCAAATATTTGTGTTGTTCACAGATTCCTGTGTTTTCTGTTCAAACTGAATCTGCAATGTGATGAAGTAGGAGGGGCCTCTGGGAAGTGGCTGGAACAGTCTGAGTTTGAGCCTGTGGGGCCGGATTAGTCTCCTTATAAGTGAGACCCCTGAATCTTGTAGAACACAGAGCAGAGGCGTAACAGGACAAGAAGCTAGCTTCCAAGGACACAGAACTCATCTGCACTATGCTGCTAGAACTTTCCAGCATGCGGGACTGTGAGAAATAAATGTCTGCTGTGTATAAGACACCCGACTCTGGCATGGCTGTTTAGGAGGCTCGATGAAGACAGTATAATAACTGGTATTTTATAGACAGAAGGATTAGTATAATTTGTCCACTGGCAATCTGCAGGCAAACACTGAACAGTTACTCTGGATGTATTTAAGGGCTATGATAAAATAAATTATTAACACTCATTACCTCATTTGTGTGAAATGAATTTCAGAAACCTAATCAAATGAAAACCTCAAAATCACTATAATCATTGGGGGTGGAAAGGAAAAGAGACAGAAAATCAGTCCCCAAATGTTCATATTCATAGGGTGAACTGGAAATATGAACTCAGGAGATGTAGATTATTATTTACAACACAATTCGGAAGCCCATTAAAGTCCGAGGGGCCACACAATGCAGTGGGCATTTTAACACGTGCACTTAGGACATTAAAAAAAATCCAACTGCTAACAGTCGGATGCTGGGAAAATTGGCTTTCCTGGTCTGAGTCTGTGTTCTGTTTTAAGCCACTCCCAGAGGGACCCAGGGCTTGCTCCTAATTCTGTGCTCAGGGAGCACTCCTGGTGGGGATCAGGGGACCCTATCCTATGCCACGGATTGAATCCCAGGGAGCTGTCTAGTCACCTGGAGTTCGTATTTGCCAAGCAAGGAAATGGAGGAATACCCAGAGGACTCGACCCCCAGATAACTGCATCTCAGTGTTTCGGTCTTCCTTCCCTAACTCTTCCTGTCACAAGCCCACTGAAATCACCTGAACACATTGATCAATAAGCTGGTCTCATCCCAGCATTGATGGCACAAGTGCTGAAGTGAACTGAATACTCATTCTTGTGATATTTCAGCTGTGCTCAGGGTAAGTATCTTCCACTACTACTGCTTCGGTTCTCAGTGTCCTTATTTATGAAAATAAGTCAGACTTAACTAGTAGCAATTAATGACATCATATATATATTTGTATATTTCACACACACATATATTACATGTGATATATGTGTATTTACACACATTTTTACATAGATAGTAAAACCAGCATAGTATTAACTACAGTATTAGAAATTAATAGTATTAACTACAATTAAATACTGTTAATACCACATAATATTACTATTCTATGTAAAAAAATTGCTGAAAAAATACTGCCAATATTTGCATTTAAGTGACACTATCATCACTATTATAATTAATACTCAACAATCTAAGAACAATGTGATATTAGAGACTAGATCACCCATAGCTCTACAGTTTATCTACCTTTTGCCTCTGGAATCCAGGGACCTACTTTAACATGAAAATAAAATTGGATTAAAAACTGAAACAATACACATGGTTTGACACCCTGAGAATAACATAAACTTCATATGTTTTACATGCATACAATAAAAATTCTGGCAGACATAGATGTAAAAATATTTATAGATGTGTAAGGCTGGTGATTTTTGGCAAATCAATAACAATGAAAAGAACAAGAACAATAAGAGCACCGAATACTTATCCATTCATATACTTATTTAGGATTCACTGAATTAGGATTCACTGAACTGTTAGTACATGCCAGCCTCTACTTTGGCTAAATTCCCCATCCCTTCCATTGAAGACCAACAGAGCAGCAGTGGAGCGAAGTTTGGACACACATACTCCATCGAATGTCTGAGAAGGACCAGCAGAGTCTCAGTGTGTGAGGGGGGAGGAGGAGGGCGAGGAGGGGCGGGGGAAGAAGCAGCTTTACACAGGATGGGATTTGATGGAGGACCAGGTCAAGGACACTGAGTGACTAAACAGAAGCTCTGCTGAGAGACGCATCCTCAGAGGCTGCCACCTGGGAGAGAAAAATCTAGAGAGGTGAGAGCTTCCTGGTGAGAAAAGCAAGGGCGGCAAGGCTGTCTGCCCTTTCGGGACCAGGAAGACTGAGTGGACAGCTCATCAGAAATTCGCTCTTCCAGTCTCCATGGAGGTGAACCTCGAGGTCCAAGAAATCATTCCAGAATGCGCCTCCTAACTTCCATGGGGAAAAGGAAAACGTATCCTAGGAAATCTCAAAGAAATAAGCTCAGTATTCAAAGCAAGCCATGTGGAGCTAGGAAACCGAAATCCTGCAGACAAAGGGAAGGACGGGGCAGTGTAGGACGCAAGACAAGAGGAGCAAGCATCTACAAAGAGACTTTAGAACATCAGAGGCATTGGCAAGGACTTTCTGTTGGGAATTTAAATGGGAAGGAAACATTCGCCCGCCCCCCCCCCCCCCGAAACAAAACAAAACAAAACAAAACAAAAAAGATCAGTGCAAGAAAAAGAATTTCTAAAATACATCTGTAGTTCTTTTATTTCCTTTCCCCATTTTTAGAAAGTGGTACAGAGTAAACTTTTAAGAATCCCACTGCAATGTTCACTCAGATTGCTCAATTCAGTAAACTCAATGTCGTGTTTAATCCTGTTTAAATAAGTTCCCACAACTTTGCTGGATGGTAGCATGTATTTCTTATTTTCTAGCATGGGCTGTACACTTGCCTTGCACGTGGCTGGCCGGGGTTTGATCCCTGACAGCGGGTATGGTCCCCCAAGCCTTGTCAGGAGTGATCCCAGGGCACAGAGCAAGGAGCGAGCCCTGAGCAACACTGGGTATGGTCTCAAAGCAAAAATAATGGTGACAGTAATAAACATCATCCCAGAAATAATGAAAAAGTGCACAAAATATTTTACTTTGAGATAATTTAAATTAATATATTGTTTATTTAAGAAAATTCAGGTGACCAAGCTTTGATAGAAATATTTTTACTATTTGGGGCCGGAGCGATAGCACAGCGGGGAGGGCGTTTGCCTTGCATGTGGCCGACCCGGGTTTGATTCCTAGCATCCCATAGGGTCCCCTGAACACGGCCAGGAGTAATTCCTGAGTGCAGAGCCAGGAGTGACCCCTGAGCATCGCTGGGTGTGACCCAAAAAACAAAACAAAACAAAAAAAAGAAATAGTTTTACTATTAAAAAAGTATATGAAGACATGGGTTTATTGTTCCTTTTGGTTTTTAGTTCACACTCAGTGCTACTCAAGGCTTACTCCCAGTTCTGCACACAGGGATTATTTCTGGCAGGGCTTGGAGGACCTTATGGGGTCCCAGGGATCAAACCCAGTTTGGTTGTGTGCAAGACAAGCATCTGCCCACTGTCCTATCACTCTGGACCCACAGTCTAACATTTCTTCCCTGCTAATTTAGTCATAAATCAACATTCTTTTCTCCAAAATATATCTGATTTCTCTGCAACCATGAAAAATATTCTTGACTCTATTTTTAGAATGGTTGGCACTTGGGCTCATCAAAGTTAATTAATAAAGAGACTAAAATTTGGTAAAATATTTATAACATTAAGTCTTTCCACAGCCCACTTTCTGAAACATGACACACTTTGGTGACAAACCACTTGCTAAAAATTCAATAGTTCATTAGTGAGACGGAAGCAGCTTCTGAGTGATCAAGTCATGTTTGTACAGTTAACATTTTGCTTTTTAAAATATATATCGGGGCCGGAGCGATAGCACAGCAGGTAGGGCGTTTGCCTTGCAGGCGGCCGACCTGGGTTCGATCCCCGGCATCCCATATGGTCCCCCAAGCACCGCCAGGAGTAATTCCTGAGTGAAAAGCCAGGAGTAACCCCTGTGCATTGCTGGGTGTGATCCAAAAAGCAAAAAAAAAAAAAAAAAATTAAAAAAAAAAATAAAATATGTATCACTCCAGTCAGAGTGCAGGCTATCTGAGCACCAAATGTAAGGAAATTATGAGCATTTTATTTAATTGTTATTTAGGTATCTGACAATAAACAATGGCTCCTTTCCTCATTCAAAGAAGTCCACTTCAAAGACTCAAGGCTAAAGTTTGTTTCAAGATGGGAATCCAGTGCATCACATATGTCTGCGGATGAAATAGGCTACACCTATGATGCTTCTATTTGCAGGGTGTGAACCTCCAAATAAGTGCAAGTGCTCAGAGGACCCGGTAGTGACTCCCAGAAGTGCTTGGCCAACCCGGCGGGAGAACTGAGTGTCTAAGTCCTGTGGTTCTGGGTGCAACTGAGCCACACCAAACACCCAGGGGTCTCTAGGGCTCTAAGAGGCACCTGGGGGGCACAAGCAATGCTGGGGTACACAAGGACTGAATAGGGGTCTTTTCCATGTGAGGCATGAAATCTAGAGACCTCTTCCGGCCCCTCCCATACACTTCTGTTTTTGTGCCATACCCAGCAGTACTCAGGGCTTACTCTGGCTCTTAGCTCAGGGATCACTCCTGGCAGGGCTCATGGGAACATGTGTGGTACCAGGAGCAACATCTGCCATGTGCAAGGTGACTTAACCCTCTAATATCTTTTGGCTCTCATACTTCTTAACGGAACATCAATGGTCATAGAATAAAATGTATCTTCTTTTAAAAACCACAATTCAGCTATCAATACATATCTAATAAAATCAATTATAAAACACTGTATGTTTTCTTTGACTGCATTACCAGTCAACCAACATAAAAGCTTAAAATAACATCCATTTCTGTTGCTAACCATTTTCTAAGTTTTGTAAAACTTCTAGAGTGGCATAGCTGGGTTGTCTGTTTAGGACATACTCATAACATTATCATCAAAGTGTCCCTGGGATTTCCCTTTTTTTGAAGATTCGGAGGGGAAAAAAAGTTTTAAGTTCATTCAGTCTGTTGAGCAATTCAGTTCCTTTTTTTTTTTTCTAGGACTAAATGCTCTTTCCTTATTGGTTACCAGTCAGAGACAGATCTTCACACCCAGAAGGCAAGAGCAGCGCAAGCTACATAGTCTCTGTCTTTAAAGCAAAAAATGATCATGTCAAAACTATCATGGTGATTCAAGAAAGAAGGAGAAAGAGGAAGAAAGCTCAGGGGAGGAAAGGGAAGGAAAGGAGAAAAGGGAGGGGAGAGGAAAGGAGGGGAGGAGAGAAGAGGAGAGAAGAAAGAAAGAGTGAGAGAAAGAAAAATATTCCTGAACTTTCCAACAAATCCCTCTAGTTTTGACATCCTGACTGCCTCTAGCTCCAGAGACCACCTGCCCCAGCATCAGCACCACCATCTACATCCTTATCAGTATCTCCATCATCATGGTCAACATAATTAATATCATCACCAACATATTCATGGTTCCGAGTCATACCTTACCCATAAATGGTTTTATTCAACTGGGAAGCGAATTTGATTTCTCTCCGATTATGTTCAATCCACCTGGAATCAGGAGTGTGAGCAGACATCTATTTTGGTGCCTTCATGTGATCAGTGACACTTGAGAAAATTCCCCACACATCCTTAGCCTAAAAGGTTTAAACTATTCTGTGGCTGGGAATGTCTAGACGGATCAATAGTCTCATCCCCAATGCTTCATTAAGTTATAATGACTCCAAGGAAGGGAGACCGAGCCCAGTTTACATCAAGAAGGTGTTCAAAAGAATCTGAGTCCTCAGCTGAGTGGCTGGATCCCAAGGAAAAGGTGACCCAGGAAAGGGGGTGTAAGAGGGAGAAGGAATCGGGGACACAGAAGGGGAAGATGGCACATTGATGACACTTCAGAAGTGGCATACACTCGTTTCTGTCTCGTGTTATGTAGACCAGACTGTGAAGGGGGAGAGACAGCAGAGGGATGAGTGGGATGCTGATCCCTTCGAGGGTCTAAGGGAAGTATGAGGGGATCGCCCATGAACACGGGGCCACATGGACACCGGCACAGGAGTTTCAGAGTGATATAGGATGCCCAGTCTGGGAGGTTTGGGATGGCTCATCAGATTTAAAAACTAAGACTTCACGAGGGTCGGAATGATAACACAGTGAGTAAAGCATCTGCCTTGCAGGCAGTTGACCCTGGTTCGATCCTCAGCATCCCTATGGTCCCCTGAGCACCAGCAGGAGTCATTCCTGAGTGAAGAACCAGAAGTAACCCCTGGACATTGTGAGGTTTGCCCCCCAGAAAAAAAAAACAAATTAAAAAAAACCCTATACCTCAGCAAGAAATGGACCTTTGGGTAATCATATGCCATATACTGGCAACTAGCCAGCAGATAGCCCTGGGCTACCAAGAGAGTGATTTAATTAGGCACAGCAGGCAGCATCAGCAGAAATAACGGTTGTGCATTGGCTCTAGGTGGAACGGAGGGATTGGAGAAACCGAAGGACACAATTCTCAAGGTGTAGGAAGGAGAAGGAGCCAACATCTTGGGAAGGCTGGTCCAGCAAACAGAAGGAGGGATTCCACACGGAGCGCCCAGATCAGGAGGCAAAATGCATGTGTGATAGCATGGAGCTGCATAAGTACAATCTCCTTGTAGAAAAATGAGAACACACAGGCAACCAAGAACTAATAGGGTACAGGGTCCCAAAGATGTCTGAGACCACACTGTTCTAATGTACAGCCAGAAACACCCCAGAATCCTGATGTAGAGGCAGAGACTGAAACAATGAGAGTTATTTCCAAATTCTCCCTTCTCTAAATCCCATTGTTATCCTTTAGATCTGATTGAGTACTCCTAAGTTGGTTGTTCCAGATAACACACTAATAATATACTTTTTTCACAATGCAGTCAAGCTGCTGATGAGATTAGCAGAAAAGAGATCTCAGCAGTCAGAAGCAGAAATTTCTTATCTTTAAAAATGCAGGGAAAAAAATCAAGCTGTATTTATTAGTATGTTTTAACAACTTCTCTAAGACAGCCTACATACAAAGTTCTTCAAATAGGGACCTGCAGTTACTGATACAAATACACACTACAGACATGGTTCTTCCTGCCTTAGACCCACCAGCTTCAACCAACCAGCCTCCTAACAACAATTTCAAATGGCTATTTTCTTGTCTAGCTCATTGGGTTAATTTTGGTGTTCAGAAAATTCCATGATGGGTTTAAGAGATTATAATGTACTACTTACAGCAACTTAGAGCCTTGGTCCTTGGAGGCATTACTATATATTCTTGCAAATATCTTACATAAAGCTGTGCAAATGGAAATGGTATTTCAGCTCAGTAGCCTCATCTACCAAAAGGTGTTAATAATTTCCATTTAAAGGTTTGTCACAATTCAAACAGGGGAACACGATAAAAGACGGCTGGTGGGGCTGGAGCGATAGCACAGTGGGGAGGGTGTTTGCCTTGCATGCGGCCGACCTGGGTTTGATTTCCAGCATCCCATATGGTCCCCCGAGCAGCACCAGGAGTAATTCCTGAGTGTATGAGCCAGGAGTAACCCCTGTGCATTGCTGGATATAACCCAAAAAGAAAAAAAAAAAAGACGGTTGGTGACTCCAACAGGAAACACTCCTATTACAAATTTTCAAAAATTTTCAATGATTATTCTTTCAATAATCAGGTATTAGTAGAGGAAGGGTCTAATGATGTTTCAATTAATGTGACAGCAACAGCTAAGATTTTTGGTCTGCCCCAAATCATGCTCTTTACTCCAGAATGGAAGGGCTGTAAAACCCAGGACTAAAAAATTCCACTCTATGTCCAGCTCTGAGAGGCCACTGACATTTTCCAACCAGAGACCACCAGTGATGGTGGCGCTGAGGGTTGAAAGGACTTTAAGATGGGAGCTGGGTCCTTTGGCCACTGCCTGGATGCCAGCCAGGGAACCCAGTGCCTCCCCCGCCCAACTGCCAGCCTCCTACTCTGTCCCATCCACGAATGAGACACACAGTACGAATGCATCAAGTCACGATAATGCCACAGTTTATCTGACACTGCACCGTGATCTCGTTAACTCAGTCAGACACTGACCGAAAAATGCAGAGGGCCAGAAACAGGCTATGGGACAAGAGGACCGACACGTGCAATGCAGCCCTGGGACACACACACACACTGTTTGCAGGAGTTTGTTTTACCCAACGGAAATGGGGTATGGAACAAGAAACACACGCTGTGTCTCCAAGAACTGAATCGTGTTTCTTTGGTATGCGCACTTAAGAGACAAGAGAATTTATTTTGTGGTATGACTTGAGTTAGTCACATGACTTTTTATTTCAGAATCAGGGTGTGGGGTGGTGGGAAAAAAACAGAACACAAGGTCCAAACCAAGCCCAGTTGAATGAGCATCCTCACCAGCGACTTACAGTATCTTGACCCCCCCTCCAAGAACTGCATGGGTGCAGCCACTGGAAAAGCACATCTATACCCCAGACTCATATATTAGCAAACGATACAGATCATGTCACAGTGCTTGCCCCCTGCTTCACTTCAAGAACCGGTGGGTCTGAATCATTTAGGAAAAAAAAAATGTTTTAGAAGGACCAAACTGGGCAAATGCGCTACGGTGGCTGCAGAGTCCCAGTAAGCAGAATGGGGCCAAGTGTGCCTTTGTGGCAGAGCAATTAGGTTTCATCTGCATTCTGAGCAGGCAGGAGCTTGGGGGAAAGAGTCTGAAGTACAAACCAGGCCTCCCCAAGCACACATCAAACCGTTTCTCACACTTTTTTTTTTTAATTTCAAAAACTCTACTAAAAAATGTATTAGAAATAACAAACCAATAGAGCAGAGGAAGGGAGAGGGTTCGAGAGCTGGGCGCAACCGGGTGGTGGAGGCTGTTGGTACTTCAGTGTAGAAGCATGCTATTAGACAGGTACGGGCACACGGTCTTACAAACCAACACTGCCTCAAGGAGAAAAGGAACTATTGTAAGATAACCTCATTTATAGTATGAAACTTGCTTTAATGAATTCATCGATGGTTGCTTTTATTTTATGATACATTTGTTATACTATTTTCTTAAAAATGAAAATATAGACATAAAAACCATAAGCATCAATATGACATAAATATCTTAGACTCTTTGACCTAATTTAAGTAAAAAACGAAAGACATTGAGAGTTTTGACCATCTAAACAAGATGCAGCATTCAGAGTCAGTTTTGTTTAACCTGGTATAATATTTGCTTTTACTGCCACTGAAAGTTGAGAGTGGCCTGTACTAGTTTTCGAACTATTTTAGGAACAAGTAAGCATGGGTATACATCTTTTGTTTTGAAGTAATAATATAGCCACAATTCTAATAAAAGGTTACTTTAAATAGTGAATGACTTTTTTGTTGTTTTTTTTGAAGTTCAGTTATCTTTCACAAAGCTGTTCATGACTGGGTTTCAGCCACACAATGTTCTAACACCTGTCCCTTCACCAGCACACATTTCCCCAGCACCAATGTTCTCAGTCCCAGCCTTGCCTGCCTTTATCGCAGACACACGTCCCTTCTTTCTCTCCCCCCTTTTGGGCATTATGGTTTATAACACAGGCGCTGAAAGCTTATCATGTCTCTCCCTCCCCCTCCTTTCGGAACTCAGTTCTTGCCCAATGATCACTTCCAACTATCACTGTCACAGTGGTCCCTTCTGTATCCTAATGGCTCTCCATCCCCCACACACTTGTGGCAAGCTGCCAACCACAGACAGTCCTCCTGGCCCCTGTTTCTTCTGCCCTTGGATATTAGTCCAGGAACCTTTAAAATATCTTAAATCAAGCCAGTGACAATTCCCTTCCCACAGGAGATGCTGGGCTCCAGTTTTACTGTCACTGTGGTGAAGGAATAAATATCCCAATTTCCCAGGGCGGGACACACAAAGCCACACAAAGCCAAGCGGGCAGAGAAGACCCCAGTCTCCTGGGATGGGCCCCCAGGGCCGGGGGCCGCAAGCTCACCTGATGCTGCTCATGCTGCCCGTCTCGGACCCCAGCTTGCATCGCTCCAGCTGGCTGGCAACGATCTGGCGTTCTGCCTCCAGCTCTCGAGTCAGCCTTTCAAACTGTAATTCCTGAAAGAAAAGTGCCAGAGAGATTAATTCGATTACCTACTTGAGATGTACAAATCAGACCACAAGGACGGGCTGGGATAAGACTGACCAACGTGTCACACCAGTGAAGCAGAGAACATTCCTGGGGCAGCCAACCTGGCTCGCAACATCAACAGACTCTGGATTAGGTACTGTCATGCGCCCAAGACAGGGTCTGAGTTACGGCACCTTTCGAGGATCTCGCCCCCCCTCTGGAAAGTGGGTTCAAGGTTCTGACTTCCTGACACATGGCGAGGTTCACTGGGAATCTCCCCGTGCAGAACTGGTCTGGTCTGGGTTCTCTGGCAGCTGGCTGACACCCCAACACCCATTCAGATCTTGTCACTGAAACACGGAACATCCAATAAAGGAACAATTCACTTGCTATTTGGTTATTCCATACTAGCCTTCAAGCTTCCGCTAGTAACTATACAGCCTTCATACACTCCAGGAGTAAAAGCTGAAGGAAATGATGCTTGATACTGTCCAAGCGCTGAATTTCAGTAAAATTGGCAAAAGTTCTCATTTATACTCCAAACATTCAAATTACTAAGAAAAAAACTTTTGAGAGAAAGATGTATCACCTTAGGAATGGCCAGTGGAACCAGTGGAGAACATGGCCACCGAACAGCTTCCCCACACCCACTCCTGGGGGGGTGGGCAGAGCAGTAAGTCAGCAGTTAGGGCGCTTGTCTTGCATGCAGGAAACCTGTCTGATGCCCAGCATCCCATAGGGTCCTGGCCCCAAGACTCCAGGAGTGATCCCTGAGTTCCGTGCCAGGACTAAGCTTTGAGCACTGCTGGGTAGGGCCCCCAAACAAACACAAATCCACTGCGACCACTTTGAATGAAAAAGCACAGAATCGGGACTTCAAGGATCTCGGTTCTAACGACAGGACTTTTGTGGCAGTTCTGTCTATACATTACTTTCCCAAAGGTTCAAGTGACTTAAAACATTTAACAAATCTGTGCAGAAGGCTGACTCAGGCTTGATCCCCAGCACCACATATGGTTCCAGAATTTTCCACAGAACAAATGTAGTAAATCATGTTGTGTTGAGTTTGTGTGCGATTGAGAGAGAGAGAGAGAGAGAAAGAGAGAGAGACAGAAAGAGACAGAGAGATACAGAGAGAGGGAGAGATGTGTGTGGGGGGGAGGGTGGGGGCTATGAGGGTGCTGGGATTAAGTCCAGAGTCTCACACAGCCACATCCCTGGAACTAAATCACGGGTTCAAACATTTCGGGAAACAGTCTAACAATGTCATGTTGAACTTCTAAAACTAAAGTCCACAGTGGGCTGGAGAGGGCACATATGGCTGATGTGGGTTTAGTGACCCCATATGCTCCCCAAGCATCGCCAGGAGTGATCCCTGAAGACAGAATAAGGAGTAAGCCCTGAGCAGCACCAGGTACGTGAATCCCCTACTCCCCACCCCCCCAAAACAAAAGCCAACAACAACTACCCAAACGAAGTGCACGGTGATATTTCTGAGATGGGTAATAAGGGGTGTGGGGTGGGGGGCCTGGGGGATGGAGAGGACGACTTTATTTGCCAGCCCAGACAGTGCTGGGTGAGACCTCTGAAAGAAGGACCGAGGCACCGAGGCATTCTAGCAGGCAGTACAAGGTAGAGCACATTTCTTTCCTCTGCCGTAAAAGCAGATTTTTTTTAAATATATATTTGAACTTTGAAGAGGATCTAAGTCATGCTGACAGCTCGATTCTTCCTCTGGGATGCAAAAACCTGAGGAAAAATGTTGCTATTGGAGCTCTAGCTCCCATGATTGCACACTCGCAAGAACAACAACGAGTATTTGTGAGGAGCAAACACTAGGATCTCTGCTCTGAATGCAGTTGTGTCTTCTTCTGCTTGCAAGTTCAGCTTTTTCTTCGATGGGGCGGGGGGGGGGGTCGTGGGGGGTGGCGGGCAGGCAGTTTCTCTCCACAAAAACATCCAAGTTCTGCATGCTGATTTCCAGGCTTCAGATTTTTACCTTAAATCTGTCTAGGTGACAGGAAACCAAACTCATATCTTGGACTTGATAACCCCTTAAAAAAAAAAACAACATAACCACGTGCAGGAAGTCCTTAGAGATGGAAATTCTGTCTCTGGACCATTGAAAGTACTATAATGTGTTGCAGAATGTTCTGTGTTCCAAACAACCCAATACAGCGGGAAGGCCTGAAACTCAAGTGTGAGCTGCATTCTTGAACCTTCTTGGGCTTCTGCCTGGCTCGGTGTGGACTGAGCTGCTCCAGGCGGTGTCTCCCTACATGTATCTGCCTTTCGGTTGGTCTGTCTTGTTTTTGGTTTCATGCACACCCAGCAATGCTCAGAGGTGGCTCCGGGTTCTGCACTCAGAAATAACTTCTGGCGGTCTCGGGGGACCATGTGAGACGCTGGGACTGAACCCAGGTTGACAGCGTGCAAAGCACTCACCCTACCTTCTGTACAGCTCCAGGCCCCCTGTCCCAGTCTTAAGGAAGGGACATCCTTTCTCATTTAGAAGTTGCCCTCCAAGCTCGAGAGACACCATTTCCATCCCTTGCTCGCTGATGTTAGTGCTTTGTAAAATCACTTTGCATAGAACTCTATTTCCATCTGGTATCCTTTGCCTGAAAAAAAAAATCCCTTGAATATTTCTTGTGGTGCAGTTCTTTCGTTGTTGAATTCTACTTTACATGCTGAAAAGAAGTCTTTATTTTGCCCTCGCTTTTGAAGATATTTTGGTTCCCTTCTCTCACTTTTGGCATTTATGACAAAAAAATCTAGTTTCTTCATTTTTATTTCTTTATGCAGATGGAGCTTCTTGTATCTCTGCTTTTCTAACTTTCTCTTTATGATATGCTGAAAATCTTCCTGCTGCTTATTAGAGAGAATGCTCTTCTCGCTTTGGTTGGGGTTTACTGGGATTTAAAGATCTGAGTATTTATGTTTACTGCTTAATTTGGAGAATATTCTCCAACAACACTTATCTTTTCCCACCATCTCCTCTCCTTCAGGGACTACAAATAAATGGATATTAGGCCACTAGGATTAATACTACACCTCCTAGATACTTTTTTTTTCCATTTTAAAATTCATTTTTCCTCTGTATTTAATTTTGGATGGATTCCACTGCTACCCTCACATTAGCCAACCTTTTCCCTACAATATCTCATCTCTCCTTGATCTCACCCAGCATATTTTTATCTCAGATACAGATGAATAACATCCCTGAAAGTATCACTTGGGTCTTTTTTTATAGCTTCCATGCATTTGGCTTTTGAACAAACATATTTTACACTGTTTTAATGTTCCAATTAGCTAATCCCAACATCTGTGTCATTTTCCTCTGATTGATTCCCCCCCTCAATATAGGCCCTACTTCTCTCCTGCTCAGACAGTGATCGTTGAATACACAGCAATTTAAATTTTCCCTTGCTGTATTCTGGGTACCTCCAGCTTCCTACAAATACCTTTTCACACCTTAAGAATGACACATCTCAAATATCTGGAAACTGCCAGTGTTGGCAGGGTTGTGGTGAGAAAGGAGCCTTCATTCACTGGTCCTGGGAATGCCGTCTAGTTCAACCTCTGTGGAAATATGGGTAGTTCTTTTTAAAAATGGGTATTTCTTTTTAAAAATGGACTAAAACCCCATGTGATCCAGCGATACCACTTCGTGACACCTATCCCTCAAACACAAAATTCATTGTAAAGGAAATAAGAAATATAATAGAATGGTGGATCCCAGGGGCCAAGCAGTTGGGGGAAATGGTGAATTTCTCAACACATATCAAGTTTTAGTTAGACAAGACAAGCACGTTCTAGAGATCTGCTATACAAAATGCAGTACCCACAGTCAATAACTTATTAAACCTGAAGAAGGGCACATTCCATGCTAGGGTTTTAGTATAAAAAAAACCCAAACAAAATGAAATACAACAAAAGAAAACATTTCAGAGGAGAAGAATGTGTTTCTGGCTTCACTGTGGTTGTGGTATCATTGGGGAACGCTCACATAACAGTGGACATTCAATGTGGCTCCTATTTGCCCAAAAACTATACCAAATACAGTTTCAAAAAGTGCCAAAATATGAAGGAGAAACTGTTCTGAGAAATAAATTTCATGAGAAGTAAGGAGTAGGTGGATTAAAGAGTAGAACTGAAGTAAAAGAAGTTCTAAAGAAACCAAAGCAAAGATAGCCCAACATCTCTCCCTTGAGGTCAAAACGATCTTGCTCATGGGTTCATAAAAATTCATAAAAGCAACATATGTCTGATATAATGTAGAGGTGATTAAAATGCACTAAGATTCAGATTTTATTGGTTTGTCCTCCTAGAATAGCATATCATTGAGTCACATAACACTGTAGGATTAATATATGAAAAATTAGCAAGTAGCTTCATAACTTTTTTCCTAAAGAGCCTGAATTAATAATTAATTTCATTTAATTAAATGGAGTTTACTAAATGTTTTTAAATGGATGGAAGTATGTAAAATTTCTTGAGGAGGTTTAGCTAGCTTGGAAACTGAAATAGAAAATGCATACTCACAGTTTCATTAATTTCTTCAATAAATATTTTATTTAACATTGTTATACAGCATTAGTTGGGATTGTGCAGTCACATTTGAGGAAGTACAGAAACTTAGACTGCATAAGTAAGTTCCTTTAATATCTCACTGTTCCATTCTCTACTTCTCTAGAATACTAACTATTATTCCTTGTGATTCAATGCTACTCAGAGTTTACCTTCATATTCTTATTTAATTTTATTATGGTTATCTGTTAAAAGTGTTTGTATACTTCCACAAGTTTAGATTTACAAAAGGGGATCTTAGATTTCTCAGTTACTGCTTTATCTATGAGCACAATTTCAAACACATAATTCGAGCTGGGGTATATGACAGGAGATAGGTATGTGTGAAAGTCATGAGCAAATGCCCAGTGACTAATCCTGGGTTCCCAGCTTCCTGAGACAAAAAGAGTCAAGTGGTTCTGAGGTCATATTTATATAGAAGGCATTTCATGATCATGTATAGGATTTCAAGAAAAATCAGTAGCTCTATTAAATGTCTTCATTATCATGCAATTCAGTACTCTAATCAACTATGGAATAAAAATGTACAACTCTTACTTGAAAGTTCTGTTACATAATGAATATATTCAGACACAAATTAGAAAGAAAAATCCAAGAAAATGAAATTTTTATAAATATGCAATATAGATGACTAATAAAGAATAAAATAAACACAGAAGACTGTAGGGTATCATTGGTTTATCCTTTCTCCCTTGCCAAAAAGAGTTTAGGATATCTGGTAATAATCTCTAAACATTTTTAGACAACTTTGGTATGTCCTGTTCCCCTTGCCACTAGGAGCTTAGGTACATCAGTCACGCCCATCAAGGTGCTCCCGAGTCACTCCCATTCCTTTGTCTATCCTTAACCACTTCTATGCTCCCTTCCCCAACCAGTTAATCAGCTTTTCCCCTAATCAGACTCTGTTAATTTGTAAGGTCAGACCTTTCTAGGACAATGAACTTGTATTGTAAGTTAATATTGCCTTGCTCCTCTCCTCACGTCTTTTGAATAGTTTATTTTAAAACAATGTCCTTTTTTTTTTTTTTTTTTTTTTTTTGCTTTTTTGTGTCACACCTGGCGATGCACAGGGTTTACTCCTGGCTCTGCACTCAGGAATTACCCCTGGCCGTGCTCAGGGGACCATATGGGATGCTGGGATTTGAACCCGGGTCGGCCGCGTGCAAGGCAAACACCCTACCCACTGTGCTATCTCTCCAGCCCCAAAACAATGTCCTTTTTGTATGGACAAAGAAAGACAGTTGTTAATATGCTTTGGTAACATGGGATTTAATTGGCTTCGAATATTATTCACTCCCGGGCATCTACTTTCTCGACCTAAGCCTCAGCTGCCCTTACTTCCTAGCACCCCCAAAAGCAGGATCCCGACAAGGGACGGGACGGACTCAGGGCAAGCGGTGAGTTATGTGCTACCCTGGCATCGAGATGGGCCTGGCCAAAGTGCCTAATGCTTAACTATATGTTAAGAGCTTGGTCATGGACATGTCATGTCATGATCCAAAAGCAACGACGAGACTAGGACCCTAGACTAATCTGGTCTGAGCACTGTAGACTGAGATCGAGATGACCCCAGGAGAGCAATTCCATAAGCTTAATGCATCTCTTGCTGTGTCCATACAAAATGATTAGTATTATGAATACTTGTTTGTTAGTTGGACAAGGAGAGGAGAAACACACCCATGGGATTCCGCTCTTGGGTGGGTGTCCTGCTGGAAGAGAATCTGTCCTAGAAGAAGCATCCCCTGAGGGAAAGAACTTTACCCCTATTGATTGTGACCACACCTATGTGTAAACCCCAACCCCTCATGCTTGGGGATTAAATTAGGCTGAAAGAGTGGGCTGGGGGCCAGTCCCAGTGCCAGATCTGGAGAAGCCAGATCGAGATCCAGATCCAGAGAAGGAGAAGAATGAAGTAGCCTGGGGGGAGGAAAGAGCAGAGAGAGAGACAGGAGTGTATAGAGAGGAGATTGGAATAAACTGCAACTGAGACCAACCAGCCTGGCTCCGTTTCTTCCTTTGCCTGCCTCGTCATCGCCATCAACCTCCCCGGGGTGGGGGAAGCGGCTGGAGACTACCGAAGGAGGGCAGCGGGAGAGATAGAGTGCCACTGCCCTGTGCCCC
The DNA here is from genome assembly GCF_027595985.1 of Sorex araneus. Lineage (NCBI taxonomy): Eukaryota > Metazoa > Chordata > Mammalia > Eulipotyphla > Soricidae > Sorex > Sorex araneus. The sequence continues at coordinate 103,561,100 of NC_073302.1, forward strand.
GCATTGCCCCCCTCCCTTTTTTCGTGTGTGTGTGTGTGTGTGTGTTTACACAGAAGACTATGTTAATTTATATGATTATGCTTTACTACACCCATTCAATCACTTATCACTGTCATCCCATTGCTCATCTATTTGCTCGAGCGGGCACCAGTCACGTAATGTCTCCATTGTGAGACTTGCTGTTACTATTTTTGGCATATCAAATACACCTGGGGAGCCTGCCAGGCTCTGACGTGCAGGCGGGATACTCTCAGTAGCTTACCAGGCGGGCTCTCCGAGAGGGAAGGAGGAATCAAACCCGGGTCGACCGTGTGCAAGGCAAATGCCCTACCCGATGACACCCATTCAATAAATCTAACATATAAGGCTCATAGATTTGTTCCATCGGGCACCAGTCACGTCTCTCATTGAGAGACTTATTGTTACTGTTTTTGGCATACCCAATACACACGGGTAGCTTGCCAGGCTCTGCCACGCGGGCTTGATACTCTTGGTAGCTTGCTCGGTTCTCCGAGAGGGGCAAAGGAATCGAACTCGGGTCTGCCACGTGAAAGGTGAATGCCCAAATTGCCGTGCCATTGCCGTGCCAGGACGCACATTTGATGTGCACTGTACTCAGAATCTGTCTTTGTAGTTCTAAAACCAACTGCACAGGGGGGCTGGAGTGATAACACAGTGGGTATGGCGTTTGTCTTGCACGCGGACGACCCGGCTTCGATTCCCAGCATCCCATATGGTGCCCTGAGCACCGCCTGGAGTAATTCCTGAGTGCAGAGCCAGGAGTCAGCCCTGTGCATCGCCAGGTGTGACGCAAAAATTAAGAAAAAATAAAACCAACTGCACAGGGACACATTAAAACAGACCAAATACGTGTTTATCTGAAAAGAAGCATCAATCTCTATTTTCTCATTTCATCTTTCTTCAGAGACAACCATCTGGGACCCCACTTTCAAACTTGTATTTCCAATTTCCATTTCTTAACTTTCTATTATCAGTATTCCTTGAGTCTTCTATACCAGGCTTTACCAACAGGAGAAGAGGACTGAGCTCCTTCTCCCCACCTGTCACCCCACAGACCCACTCCTGTCTTCCTCCCTGCTCTCCATAAATAGCCACTTCAGGTAGGAGGGAAGGACTGATTAAAAGCCACTCAGAGTGCAATTTCTTCAACATCGCCATGCAGCATGTTTGCACCACGTGAAAACTTTGTTTTGTCATTGTTGCTGCTTTGTCCAGTTATCAATGCAGTTACCATAAATTTTACCCACAAATTCCTTCAATCTGTATGAACTATGTTCATCTTAATGAAACACAAAAATTCCCATCACTTTTGCAAGCACTGGTGAAATTTCTTCTGGAATCTTCTAGGCCTCTCTACGCTGGTCTCTCTACTTGGCTGTCAGCCTGGGATCTCCCTTGCTCTCTTGCTGTGCATCTCCTCTGATCTCTTCTCTCTGAAGTCCTCTTCCCTGCACCTGTAATACTCACATCCGGAGCTGGCTTCCTTCTCAAGCAGGGAATGTTGTTCCGGAGAGAAAGGGTGGTTGGAAGACTGTTTTTAACCTGTTTATCTCAAAGCTCTGACTCATGCACTTAGTTACACACACAAGTAGAGATTTCTAGGTGGGAAATAATTTTTCCGGTTTTGAAATAATACAAGTTTATATTCTGCCTCCCAGTGCTGCTGTTGAGAAGTGAGAAACTTTCTGGACTTTTATTATCTTGCTGGTATCTGCTTGAGCTTCCTTCCCCTGAGGGAAGGGGAAGTATGTTTTCTTTCTCTTGATCCCCAGAGTTCTAAAACATTATTGTGAGATGTCTTAATATAAATCTACTTGTAGGCATTTCCTAGATTTTTTAATCTAGAAAGGATTTTTTTAGACAATGTTCTGGACAGTTTTATTGAAAAAAAATATTATGTTTTTCTCTCGGAGTTTTTTCTATGTGTGATTATATTATTTTTTTTAACTCATCAACCAGATGTTAAAATCAACCTGTCCTCTAGTTTTTGTCTTTAAATCTTGGTCTCTTCCAATTTGTCATTTTATCTTTTGTTTTTTCTTAAAGTCCCATCAACGGAATCATGTAGGTATCTAATTATATGTTCACTGTATTTTCAATTTCTTAGACATGGCTTTGTATTATGATTATTTCTTTTCATTACAATCTGATACTTAGTTCATGGATGTGAGAACATTTCTACTTATTTTTTTTGGGGGGTCACACCCGTTGATGCACAGTGGTCACTCCTGGCTCATGCACTCAGGAATTACTCCAGGCAGTGCTCGGGGGACCATACAGGATGTTGGAATTCGAACCCAGCTCGGCCAAGTGCAAGGCAAATGTCCTATTTGCTGTGCTATTGCTCTAGCCCCTTTACTTCTTCTTAAAGCTATTGATATATTTCCTTCTAGCTGCCTAGTTTCTACTTCACCATGGCTTTTTTCTTTGGTTCAGAATGTACCTTTTATGTTATTATGTTGGAGGGTTCTTGAATGTACTTTTTTTTATTGAATCACCGTGAGATACAGTTACAAAGCTTTCAGAATGTGTAAGTTTCAGTCCTACAATGATCAAACACCCATCCCTCCACTAGTGCACATTTTCCACCACCAATGTCCCCAATATACCCCCACCCCACCCCACCCCTCCCTTTGCCTCTATGGTAGACAGTTTCTCTCTTACTCTCTCTCTACTTTTGGGCTTTATGGTTTCCAATAAGTGAGAGACCATCATGTTTAGTCCTTTATCTGCTTTCAGCACACATCTCCCATCCCTAATGATCCCTCCAACCATCACTGACTTAGTGATCACTTCTCTATCCCAGCTGCCTTCTCCCCCAGCTCATGAGGCAGACTTGCAACCATGGAGCAATATCCTGGTCCTGTCTCTAGTGTCCTTGGGTGTCAGTCTCATACTCTGTTATTTTATATTCCACAAATGAGTTCAGTCTTTCTATGTCTGTCCCTCTCTTTCTGACTCATTTCACTTGGCATGATGCTCTCCATGTCCATCCACTTAGAAGCACCATTAGCTGCCAGGTTGGCACTTTCTTCTTATATGAGCAACTATGATCTTAGCCCCTACAGGATTTGTCTGCTCTGCACTTCTGGGGGGGGGGAGGGGATGTTCTGGGTGTGTCCATGCAAACCTCCTAGGGAAAATTCACCCAAGATCCAGCATGAAGGGCAAACACGTGGCTGGCACCATTGCAAATATTATGCAAGGTGAGAGCTGACGGAGAGATGTGGAAGTGGTTCAACAAATATACAACAGAATTTCACTTATTCCCACTGTCAGTTTTCCATTACGTTCCATACTCTTCCTAGAGCTCCATTACTTTCCATACTCTTCCAAGTGCTCCTGACATCGTGGCTAACTGCTGACCCTCCAGAGAATAACCGTCTCCTCTTTGCCACGGGGGTGGCAGGGGAGGGGTGAGCTGTGTAAAATGAGGTCTTGATCTGGCGGGTAACTTGGCATTTGATGAGTTTGAGCCACTATCTCCTCTGGACTCACACTCTGGGCCAGGCCTGCAGAACTTTGGAAGACTTTCCTTACCACCTGAGTGATAATCTTGTCTCTTCTCCAGCTTTCAGCTCCATTTTCTTGGAGATGATGAGTCATTTACCACTTTGTCTCCCGACTTGAGAAATGCATCAAGTGTGCCATATTTTATCCGTTCTAAGACACATTTTTCACACCTTAATATCTGTTGCTCGGATTGGGATCACTTGAATTGATAGCACGTGATGACTGGAACAAAGGCACTGCTGTCTCTTCAGACTAGAGGAACTCATCCTAAGAGACAACGTGGTAAAGTCGATTCTGTTCTTGGCCCACTTTCTAGGCTTACAGGGGTTATCTTGTTCAGAAATTCATACTGCGGGCTAGAGATGGGGTAAAAGCATGCCTGCTTTGCAGACGGCTGACTCTGGTTCGAACCCTAGCATCACACTGGCCCATAGCACCACCCAGAATGGCCCCCAAGCACAGAGCTGGGAGTCACTGAGCACTGTAAGGTGTGGTCCATAGAGGCCCCACAACAAAAGAAATATTCTCATTGCCATTTTCAATGACAGCAGGAATTAACAGAAGGACTCAAAGCCACCTTCTCTATTTGGAGAACAGATCATATGTATACACACACACATACACATATATATGCATATATACATACATACCTTTTAAGATTTTATTATTGAATGATTGCAAGATAGACCCTTTTAAAAGGTGTTCATGATTAGGTTTCAGCCATCCAGTGTTTCAACACTCATCCTTCCTTGAGTGTCCCCAGTTTCTGGCCCGTTACTCTCCTCCCCATGCCTGCCTCTATGGCATGCGCTTTTCTTCTCTCTCTTTCTCTTTGTCTCTGTCTTTCTCTGTGTGTCTCTCTCACTCTCTCTTTCTCTCTCTCTCTCTCTCTCTCTCTCTCTCTCTCTCTGGTACCCAGAATGCCTACTAAAGTCCGACTCACTTTATTTTCTTCTGGTTCAGTGATTTGGGGGAACAAGGCAATGATCATGCCCCAAGTACTGGAACATAATGACTACTGGAAAAATTTGAAATATTCTGTGAGAACACGAAAGAGGACCACAAATCTCCCGTACTTCCTGTCCTCAGATGTTCTCTCCCTGGAAGGCGCTGGAGACCTCCATTCTCAGACTGTGGATTTCTGTTCCTGAGATCAGCTGGTTCTACCCGCACCCTCTGTCTGTGCCGATCACGGATGAGCATCGAAAGGGGAGCCCAGTGACCTGTTCTTCTCTCATCTCATCAAATTCTCACTTCATATGGATGAGGTGACTTCACAGTCACAAACTCTTGGCAATATTGCTTTTTTTTTTTCATTCCACTGAGACTTGAGAAAAAGCTAAATCTGAAGGAAAGGTGGCGCAAATGACAAGGTAATGACACGGAGCCTACAGTCAAGCACCTGACAAATCTGGGAAGAACAAGGCGTGAGGTGGGGATAGAACAGAACAAATCAAAGTCAAGTGCCCAGCGATGTAGACCTTATTGGTAAGTCAAAAACCATGGCAAAGAGCTGTCGGCAAAAGTTTACAGAGATGACAGATTAATGTTTTCATCCACTGCGATGCCACACTGGGTCACCGAACAAAACAGCAGATGACAGCAATCAGCACCCTGAAGGGGAAGCAGAGGCACCTTTCCAGAACAATCTCCATAGAATAGCACTGCAGCAAATTGCCTCTCTCTGACAAACTCCCGTAGCTTGTAGGGATCTTCCCACTCTGTCCTTTGATGTTGCCAAATGCCATGTGGACTATTTGGCATCATTTCATTAATTCATCCTGATGGTGACGGAGCTCCATGAATGAAATAAAGGAGACCACACTATTTGGTAACTTCAGATGATGCAACCTTTGTCTGAATTGGATTAAAAAGGCAAAGATATCACTACATTGTGACCTTTGAACTACACCAGGATAATATGCAAAGCTTGTCAAATACCTGATATGTAACTAAGAATAAGATGCAAAAACAGTATGCACATACATTGGGGAAATTTTGCATTAGGGGTTTTTATTCCCATACCTCTTGGGGGATGACCTATTCTATTCTATTCTATTCTATTCTATTCTATATACCCAAGTTCTTAATATTGATAATCAAATAATTGAAGTATTTAGTTACCATATACATGCTTATTTATTGCACATATTCTTATGCAATAAGTATGCTTATTTATTGCATAAATTCTTCACGTTGATGAATAACAGGCATTTAAAAATGTTTCTCTCTCACTCTCTCTTCAGTGTTTGGTTTATACTTGGCAGTGCTCAGTGGCTATTCGTAGTTCTGTGCTCAGGGATCACTTCTGGCAGGGCTGGGGTCCATAAGCAGTGCTGGGATCAAAACAGAGCCAGCCACATGCAAGGCAAGTACCTTAATGCCTGAAATCCTGGATGATTTTTCTAACTCTAAGATAAGAGTTTTTCACGTGCAACATCTCATGCTTCAAAGTGTAATAGATTCCTCCCAGATATTGGTACTGAAATTAGAAATCTAATTCCAACTATTCAGAACCCATTGCTCTAAACTCTAAAATAATTAATACCATGAATGGGGTTATAAAACCATGAATACACCCAAAATAATAACCCAAATTTCCTTAATAAGAAATGACTATCTCATTCATATTCTATAAGCTATTTTTACCTTCCTAGGAATAAAATACTATATTATGTCCAGTCATATATAGAATTATAATCATTGCATAAATCAACCTTCTACTATAATAAAAAATTTACTTAAACGAATGGTCCTAAATCATTGACAGAATTCTAGTCATCGCTGTACTGGTCAACTTTACACCAGAACCAAAATATTGACTTCCATTAATGGTCCTTAACTGTTAGCAGAGAGTCTCTTGCCCGCTCATCTGGCTGTCTCCCCTGGGGCCCCTCAGAGGGGGTGGGCTCCAGCTTCTCTCCCCACCCCGAGCAGAACTCTCTTGGCCAAAGACGTCTGGAGACTAGCCACAGCCAGGCTCAAGGCCCCTCTCCAAAGGTTCAGACGAGCCTGACACATGAAGGTACTGGCAGAGGAACCCAGGTGTGTGGGCTGAGAACTCCAAGCCTGCTCGGATCAGGACTGGGCCTCTTCCACCCAGATTTCCCATTTTCCAGTAGCTAGGAGGTCACACCCAGGGACACCCTGGTGCCATGTAATTCCACCAATGGCCAATATCCAGAGACTTAAAACCCAATTCCTGGTTTTAAGAATATTTCACAGAATATTTCAAATCTTTCTAACCTACTTCTCCCTCTGGGAGAACCTGGCAAGCGACCGAGAGTTTCCTGCCCACATGGGAGAGCCTCACAAACTCCCCATGGTGTATTCATATGCCAAAAACCAGTAACAATGCTGGGTCTCATTCCCCTGACCCTGAAAGAGCCTCCAATACAGCATTGTTGGGAAGGACGAGCAAAGAGGGGCTTCTAAAATCTCAGGGCTAGGACAAATGGAGACATTACTGAGACCACTCGAGAAATTCAATGATCAATGGGATGATGATGATGATGATGATGATGATGATGATGATGATGATGATGATGATGATGATGATGATGAACTGTTAAGAGGGCCACTGCTGGACTATATAATATACCCAATGAGGCCAAAGCCTGGAGAGAGTCATGTTCCAGCATCCATTCTCAAGTTTTCACTGTCGTGGAGAAAGGAGTCTTCCAATATTTAAAAGCAGGAGAGAAGTTTCTAGAACTCAGTTACGAAGTGACTTGCATTCCCTCAAAGGAGCAGTGCCTGTGCTTACATCATACCCACCATTGCACGTGCACGCTCCCTTTTCCTCCTTTACTGCTCCGCATGTCTAGAGAACATGGCTCTACCTTCCAAGATCAACGTCTCATTTCAGGATCTTCCACTCTGCAGAACAGAACGCTTCTGAGCTTCCCTTAACTCCATGGTGAGAAAGCATGGGCCCCAGAATCATAATCAAGAGTGCTGTATGGCATTCACTGAATTACACGCCTGGCTTATAATTCTAGAACATACGTGACCTGAGGACAGAGATCAGGACATTATATCAAATTTTTACTGAGCCTCAGTAAATGACGAAGGTTTCCTAGACATAGGGATGGCTTAGAACAAGACTCCGACAAACAGTGTTTGTGGATGGATATAAGAAAGTGTCCAACAGTGTGTATGTGCAGAACAAGGGGACCTGCATGTGCTCACACATGTAAAAGATGGGATGCCAATGCAAAATGTCTATGATTTTTTCTATGATAGCTGGTGCATTCTGGCTTTCTCTCCAGCTTTTATTTTCTCCCTCTCTCTCTTTCCCTTCCTCCCTCCTTCTCTTCATCCCTCTCTCTTTCCCTACCTCTCTCTCTCCCACTCCTTCATATTTTTATTATTATTATTTTTTATTTTATTAAATCACAATGTGGAAAGTTACAAAGCTTTCAGGCTTAAGTCTCAGTTATACAATGCTCAAACACCCATCTCTTCACCAGTGCACATATTGCACCACCAAGAAACACAGTAAACCTCTCTCTTACCCCCTAACCCCCCCAGCCTCCCACTCCTCCTGTGTAGCTGATAAATTTCACTTTACTTTCTCTTTACTTTGATTAAATTCAATATTTCAGCAAAAAACTCACTATTATTGTTTGGAATTCCGCCCCCCCAAAGTCAGACCTGCTGGAAAGGAAACATTTGATAATTTGTTTTCCACTGCTGAGAGTGAAGAGATATGAGGTTGTGTGGCCACAATAGCAGCCGAGAGGTTTTGGATTTCTGTATTTTAGTATTTTAGTAACTAAGTCCAGAGAAATTTCTGCCAGAAGTTGCAACTCCTTCATATTTTTTATAACTGCTTTGAATTACAGAAGTGAATTGTTGGTATAATCTATTCAAGACAGAAATACTTGAGAGGAAAAGGTCAATGTTTATCTGTTTTCACTCAATGTTTCTTGCTAGAATTCAAACAGTCAAGATCATTCCTTGAGTGACATAATGACCCGTGTTCTCATCACCAGCCTCTGACCTGCCCCAGGGTCCAGCGTCCTCCTTCCCTTCGGCTCCTTCGCTTCCAACCCCCTGGCTATTCTCCACAGTCCCCACTGAGTCTTTTACTATAGTGAATTAATATCCACTGTAAGATTTTTTTGCTGATTAATCTCAATAATCTGAGTAATCTCAACCAAGCCCACAACTTCAGCAGTCATTTTTCAGCATATATTTAGGTGTACGGCCATCCTTCCTGAAAAACCAGAGGTTCCTCTTTCAGACTGAAATCCCAGCCTCCAACTTGCAAATCTATTTTCCGTGTTTGTTTTCCTCACAGGGTAAATGGCATCATTACTCAGCCATGATGACTAATCCCCAAGCCCGTGGATTATCCCATACTCCACTCTCTTTCCAGAGAGAAAACAGACCTCTAACGACCAGCGGGCCTCCTTTCCTAACACGGCCATTATCTGCACCAACACCATGATGATTCTGGGTAAATTATCATGCACGGGAACCAAAACTCATTATTCTAAGTAGAACATATGCCTCAGTTAACATTTTTGGATCTCGGCATCATAATGTGACCAAATGTTAACTTTTAAAAATGAGCACCTGTTAGCCAACTATTCAACTATTTTTTTTAATGAAGCAAGAGAGTTTCTTTTGAACAAAATTTACTTTAAAAGATGGGGAGGCAGAGAGAAACAGAGGAATGTGCTCAAGAGAGAACATGGACGTCTTCAGAGGTGAAAAAGAGACAAAATGAAAGAGTTCAAGGAAGAATATGTGCTTGAACGAGCAAGCCTTCTCCATTGCTCTAGAAACTTTCCGTGATTCCTTATTTCCAAGGAATTATTTATAAGTTTTTTTACAACTTTTCTACAAAGTTTTTACAACTTATTTACAACTGTTTTATAACATTAAAATATTTATTGTGTCAACACTTTCTAATATTAAAGATTCCTTACCACAGGACCCTGTGTCTCTCTCTCGAGTAATTTGAGTAATTGTCAATGTTGAGCAAATTTTCAACGGGTTGCTCCTCATTAATGTATTTCTTTTGATTATATAAGGTAGTAGTGTTAATTTGAAATAACAGACATAACCTAAAATAACTAATAAAATATTCTTACTATATTTCTGGATTTGGCTAAAATTCTATTCACTGTCACTGCCGTCCCGTTGCTCATCGAATTGCTCGAGTGGGAGCCAGTAATGTCACCATTCATCCCTGTCGTGTTCAGGGTCAGGAAAATGAGGCCCATTATTGTTAGTTTTTGGCATATAGAATACACCCCGGGGAGCTTGCTAGGATCTGCTGTGTGAGATTCTGCTTGTATAAGTAATAATTTTAATAGAATCAACTTGCATGGTGTCTGTATCTCAACCATTTTGTTGTTGCTAAACTCCAATGCAAGGTCTTGAAATCTTGGAAACATTTTAATAGCAAGGAGGATTAAAACACAATTGAATTCTTATTTAAAACATAGATTTCTACAGTTCCATTAGGGCACTAAAAACTTTCAGGCTCAAAGAAATTCTTCCTTTTTTGTTTGGTTTTGTTCTGGGACCACACCTAGTGGTGCTCAGGAATTACTCCTGGTTGTGTATTCAGAAAATACTCAAGGTGAGCTTGGGGTGCTAAGTATCAAACCCGGGATGAGCACGTGCAAGGACAATACTACCTGTTGCTTTAGCCCTAAAAGAAATTTTTTATTTACTTGACTACTAAGAAATAGAGGATATAATAGTTTTAGAGTGAGAAGATATACATCCTTACTTTGTGAAATCATCAATTATATCATCAAGCAAAACTGAAATCCACCTCAAATGAACAAAACTTGGGCCCAAATGACAGTATTAGATGTAAGGCACCAGCCTTGATTCAAATCTTTGTACCATGTATGACCATCCAAGCCTCTGGAGAGATCTTTCCTGAGCACAGAGCCAGGAGTAGCCCTTGAGCACTTCTAAATTTGGCTCAAAAACAAAAACAACAGCAGCAAAGTACTAGTGATATAAGCTAGTGGCAGAGAGCAAATGCCTCATGTGTTCAGTTCCTATCACAAAATAATGAGTCAATGCAAGCTTGACATTGATGGGACTTTTGTATCATCTGCATTGGGAGAATAATGAATTTTCCCATGTTTAACTATCTCCTCAATACTGGGAATTTTAGGAGTGATACTACTAAGAGTAGACATCAAAATCATAGGCATTAACATACTATAACCATAAAATATTATTACTAAAACTGTAATAATAAAACATAAAAATTCTATAGGATCTAGCAAAAAAAAATGCTAAAATGAAAGACAGCCTATGGAATGCGAGAAGATATTTGCCAACCAGGTTTCAGACAAGGGGCTAATATTTGACATATGTAAGAAACCTATAATGCAACAACAAGAGCAATAAGCAGCCCCATTAAAATCAGACAGGGACTGGAGCAGTAGCACAGTGGGTAGGGCATTTGCCCTACACGCAGCCGACCCGGGATTGATTCCCAGCATCCCATATTCAGGAGTAATTCCTGAATGCATGGGTCAGGAGTAGCCCCTGTGCATCATCAGGTGTGACCTAAAAAGCAAAATAAATAAATAAATAAATAAATAAAATCAGGCAGAAAATCTAAATAGGCATTTCACTAAAGACATACAGTGACCAACAAAAAAGATGTGCCTCATTGCGGTTCATTAGGAAAATGCAAATCAAGGCCATTAGAGTAATTATTATTAAAAAGCACAGGAAACTATAGATGTCAGTGCAGATCTAGAATGGGTTCAGTCCCTGGTACCCCAGATGTGCCCCTGAACCCTGCCTAGAGTGATCCCTGAATACAGAGTTAGGAGTAAGCCTTGAGCACCTGCCAGGTGTGGTCCAAAAAACAACAACACAACAACAAAAAAGAAAACAGCACAACTCTGGAATGTAAATTACTCTGGCTTCTATAGAAAGCAATAGTCTCCTTAAAAAATTAAGTGTAAATTTTTATTAAATATAAAAATCAGAATCATCATTTGACCTAGGAATTCTACTTCTTGGTATTTATTCAAAGAACATGTAGCACTGTAACACTATAGTACCATCATCCTGTTGCTCATCAATTTGCTCGAGCAGGCACCAGTAACGTCTCCATTGTGAGATTTGTTGTTACTGTTTTTGGCATATCAAATATGCCACAGGGAGCTTGCCAGGCTCTGCCCTGTGGGTGGGATACTCTCGGTAGCTTGCCAGGCTCTCTGAGAGGGGCGGAAGAATCAAACCTGGGTCGGTTGTGAGCAAAGCAAATGCCCTACCTGATGTGCTATTGCTCCAGCCCATAACAACAGTTGCTCAAAAGGAAACATTTACTCCTATGTTTACTGCAGCACTATTATCAAACAATTGCAAGATGAGAATTGTAGGAGTAGCCCCTGTGCATCATCAGGTGTGACCTAAAAAGCAAAAAACTAAATATGTATTGTGAATGCAAGGATAAAGACAATATGGTATACAATTACAACACAATACAAACACAACAGAATGCTTGGCTATTAAATACTTCCTCAGGTGTTAAAACTCCCTCAGCTATTAAAAGGGGGAAACTTTGTTATTTGTGATCACGGGTGTGGACCATGGGGAAAATTATGCTAAGTGCAGTAAGTCAGAGAAATACATGATTTCACTCAGATGTGAAAGGAAACAAAACAAATAAACACATCACAATTCTTGGATTCTTGACAACAGAGTAGTGCACATCAAAGAGAAAGAAAGTGGAACAGGTAGAGAGAGTTGACCAGACAGTTACAGATGGTAACCAGATCTAGGTAGAGGACACGGTGAAGTAGGTACAGTTATTTAGGTGCTAAGCTATATACCTGAATTATATTTAGTGTTGTAAAACTTCAGTGCTGAAAAAAATTTATAAAATTAAGCAGTTTTACTAGAGACATTTTTGAACTGATAATCTCAATATTTCGGGACTCAAAGGTGCCACCAGTCTATTCAGTGTCTACATAAATCCCACAGAGTTCTCTCATTTAAAGACGGAAATCAAGATGATACTGGTGCTACAACATGCCCCTGTACAAAACCCCCATATATAAATAAAATACAGATGCATCTCCTTCTCACAGCAATCAGAGATGGAGAATTGAACCATCCATGCCTCTATGCTGGAAAACCACAATTTTTATTATTTTTGAAGATGCTGTTCTGATTATTTTTTATTTCAAAGCAAAGCTGATGCTTTTTCATTCAACTCTTTACTACCTGCCACAATAGAGGTACCCAAACATTTTATGTAATGAAAACTATCAGCAGAAAACCAGACTATTTATGTAGGTAGCACTGCTCACAGATGAAGGACAGCATACATAGGGGAGACTTGTACCATATCAGTACTAATATGGATCCTGTGATGGCCATGATGGTATGGCAACTGAAGGATTACTGACACCCAGGTAGCTGTGTGTATCTATGAAGGTGTTTCTGGGGAAATCTGTACTCCAAATCCTTAAACTGAGTAAAAAGAACACCCTCACCAGTGTCAGATTGCTTTTCCCCAGTTGAGAGCCTGAGTAGAACAAAAAGGTGAAAGAGAATCTGTTCCGAGTACAGATCAGAAACTGGCACTCCTGATATTGAAAGCCTCCAAACTTGAATGGGGACAGACATCATTAGTGCACCTGACTCTCAAGGTCTTTTCCAACTGGAACTACATCACCAGCTTTTCTGAACCTCTGGCTCACACACAGACTGCAGATTACGGGGTGCCTCACAATTTATCTTTATGTGGATCAAAAAATTTTCTTCCTCAATAGCTAACTAAATTTCCTGTGGGTTTGGTTTCTGCAGAGAAGTCTTACTTGTAGAATGTTGGTGGTCTTAAATAAAGGAGAAGGATTGAAATCTGGACACCATTAATTAAACTATAAAGCAAAATGCCAAAATGACATTAGAGAGAGACATAAATGAATTTCAGAGATGACAGTTATTTAGGGAATCTAGAAGGGGTTGGGAAGAAGGAAAAAACTCAAGAGCCAAGTCAGAGGTAGAAGGTGGCATATGAGACAGGAAGCTGTGAAAATAGTTCCTATTTAATCACATGCAGAGGTGAAGGAAAAACATTATACACAGGAGAATATATGTGAATTAAGGCATAGACACTTTGGACTGTATGTTTCTGTGTGAGAAGTAATGGGAGTTTAGTTCATTGTAGGATGCACTGAATAATGGGTACATTTGATAGGAAATTTTGACACAATTAAAATTAATATTCAACACTGATCCTGATTTGCCTCCTTTTGTCACTTCCATACTCTCTAAAGGAATCTTGTTGTAAATGTTAGGGTACTCATCTAAGTTTTATTGACCCAAACTCGTTTTTGATAACTGAAGCTCTTGCGTGTCCAGGTGAGTCTTGTAGCCCTTTGAAAGGACACCACACTGCAAGGACATTAGCATATCCATCGCTGAATGTCCATCCCATCCACAGCCTTTTCATAATTAACTGACATAGGGAACTCTTGTTTTGGGTTGGAGACAACACGATCTATTGGCTCCTACAACCAATGAAATCCTTCATTCTGCTTTCTTTAGGTACATACATTTTTTGAGGGTTTTTTTGGGGGTGGGAGAGGCAGTACACCAGGCATTGCTCAGGACTTACTCCTGACTCTGTGCTCAGGGATCAGTCCTGGAGGGGAAGAAGGGGTGATGTGGAATGCCAGGGATTGAAGCCAGGTCTGCCATGTGCAAGGAAAACATGCTACCCACGATGCTATCACTCTGGCCCCAGCTTCATTTCAATTATGATTATTTCTTTACAATTTTTTTCCCTCTTACTTTCTTAGTTCCTATTTCTCATTGCCTCCAGAGTGGGTTTTCACTGCACTGTCACACAATTGTCATTTGAGGGGTCTACGGGACAGGCAGCAGACAGAACAGGGTTATTAAAATTGTGGCCTCATACTGTAGTGGATTTGCTATTTGCACATCACTGTATCATTACTTTTCATTCTACCTTCAAAAGGTCCAGTATGTACCTGGGATATGAAATTAAATTCATTTCTAGAAAGAGGGGAAACTGGGCATTAGAAGGTGAAAAATAAGTTTTAGTTCACCCACTCATTAGGTTAGAAACAATACAGAGAGAATGTAGCCAAGGGGATTTCCTGTTCTTGATATGGTACATACTGTGCAGACACGCGCCAACTTTTCAACTGTGACACAGATTTCCCCACACTGTAGATAGTTAACATATTCTTAATATGAACATACAACATTGTTTCAATCCAAATGGGACAACCAGATCTGGTTCTACTTTTTATTTCCACAATGCTATGCATTTCATTAAAAATATTTCTGATTAATGTAGCTTCATGAACCTTTCAGTTTGATCTATTCTCAGATCACTTCAAAAGAATGGATTTAAATGGGGAAGACTTTAGTTTCTTTGCCTTTTTGTAGCTTCCCTGTTTTTGAAATTGATCTACTAGGCTAGAATTAAGGACAGTTCAACATACCCATATTTAATCCTGATAATCAAACAAAACCTGTAGGATTAGAGTGTTGACAAATGGCACTCCTATCAAAAGAGTTGATATACATCAGAGCAAAATGAACTGTGACCAATAAAATCCTTCCCTAGCTGTCATCCTGCCACATTTCCCCAACACTGGGAAGTGTCTTAATGAATGTGCATGATCAAGTTTGCAGGCTTATTTTCAGCCATAAAGAATAGTGTACCAGATGCTCCTGGTACACTGAATTTGTCACACTGCAGACAAGCTAATATCATTATGTGAGACCACAGGGGAAAAAATAAAAGATTCACATTTAATCCATATTAACTACCAGGAGACCCATCAAGGCAGTTGGGCTAGCTCATGACACAGCAGCTTCGAGCAAATTAGCAGCCCATAACAACTTAGTTATAATGAGTTGCAAGATCTTACACCATAAGCTCGACTCCATTAAAGTGAATTCAAGTACATGAATTCATGTACAGAGTATAACCTTAACATCTGTCTGTGCT
Source organism: Sorex araneus (assembly GCF_027595985.1). Classification (NCBI taxonomy): domain Eukaryota; kingdom Metazoa; phylum Chordata; class Mammalia; order Eulipotyphla; family Soricidae; genus Sorex; species Sorex araneus. Next base: position 103,576,626 of record NC_073302.1, read on the forward strand.
TAGCCAATATTTTGTTTATGCCTTTTTAGGAACAGCCAAATTATCCTCATGTCCCCTGGAACCAAGGACCATAATTTCCACCAACTGCAGTATTACCTGATAGAGGAGACTGAGTGGATCGACATCAGCTTCTTGGCTGCAGACCTGGGCACCAAGCTGCCCACTAGCCTGGCAGCTGCTGCGTGCCTGCATATTAGGTCAATTTTCTCCCCACAATGTTCCCTCGCTATTTGAGGGCGGAGAGCAATAGCCTGGTCAGAAATTAAATAGTCAACAAGATGTGCACATCTAATAATTATTGCAGAGCTTGTATTTAGTTAGGCCAAATAACTTAAATAATATCCAACTCAACCGGGCCTGGGGAACCGATCGACTTTAACAAGCAAAGAAAATTTTACTCTAGAAAAACAATGCCCATATGTTCTCCCCCGGTGTGAAATCCGTTAGCTATTCAGGAAGTAGGAGTAGGTAGGCTATCGCTATTCCAATAATTACTGCTTGTTTTACAGGTGAAGTAAGAGGAACAGGTTGTCTGCGTAGGAAAATAAATAGTAGTATTCATTCAGGTGTACTACGGAAGGGAAGACGAAGCATCTTCACTCTCATTCCACCTTAAACAGCGAGTGTCTATGATCACTTGGGCAACGCTTTCAAAACTCACATCCCTCCTCCTACCCTTAGAAACCTGAGCTTGCAGAAAAACAAATTCCACAAATAGCGATACATTTTCTAGATGTTCATGTCCAGGCTACACACGTGGTTCTAATCAATCCAGACAGACACCAGCCAGAGACACGGGGCTCAGGGACACACCCGTTGGCCCAGAGATGCAGCACGGAGGCTCTACATGCTAAAATTCCTTGTAAGAATCTAACGGATGATTTTGTTTTATTTTTAATTTTTTAATTGTAATTTTTTAAAAAATTAGAGCATTACAAAGCCGTTGGCTGGACTGAAGCGAGAGCACAGCGGGTAGAGCATTTGCCTTGCATGCGGCCGACCCGGATTCTATTCCTCCATCCCTCTTAGAGAGCCTGGCAAGCTACCAAGAGTATCTTGCCTGCACGGCAGAGCCTGGCAAGCTACCCATGGCGTATTCGGTATGCCAAAAACAGTAACAACAAGTCTTACAATGAAGATGTTACTGGTGCCCGCTCAAGCAAATCGATGAATAACGGATGACAGTGCTACAGTGCAATGCTACAAAGCTGTTCATGATCAGATTTCAGTCATACAGTGCTGATGGACGGTTTTGATTCAGATGTCTGGACTAGCTCTATCTACCAGTCACCTCAATGCCATATTGTTGGAGCAATAACACAGCAGGCAAGGTACTTGGGTTTGATCCCCAGCATCCCAGAGGGTCTCTCAGCCCCACCATGAGTGATCCCTGAGCATGGAGACAAGAGGAAGCCCTGAGCATGGCCAGGTGTGGTCCCAAAAATAAAGACCAAAGAACCAATAAAAGATGAACAAAAAGCTCGAAAGACTCACTAATAAAAGAGATCACTTTGGATTTGAAAGCCTGAAATCCTTTTTCTGGGCTTTATGCCGGGGCAGTTCTACTCCTCGTTCAGGCTGTCAGCCTCTGACCACAGCCCTGCACACTTTCCTTTGTCGACTCCCTGCCACTTCATCTATAACATCCAACATTTCACCCATACCCAAAGGTAATCTGAAAAGTCTCTGGTTCTTAAGAAGAATTACTTGTCTTGACCTCCCATTAACACAACCTTCCTCACTTTGCCAGAGCCACCTTCTAGGAAATTGGAATCCGTGTCAAGTTCCAGCAATTTTTTTTCTAGGCTGCTGCCAAACAGACTTCCATTTCCCCTCTGATGCTTGGGGCCTACAGGACGAGGCGGGACGTGAATTTTAAATTTTTGAATTTCTGTTCTTCTCTTTCTCAGCAGATGATATTCCTAACTGGAGCCGAATTGTGTATCAAGCAGGTGCATGATTAGTCTTCTAGAGTTTGCAAATTCTAGAATCCTGATTTAAAGGCATTGCCTCTATTCCTTTTGTTGATGCTGTTGTCTGTCTGTTTGGGGATCACACCCTGAAGTGATCAGGGCTTACTCCTGGTTTTGAGCGCAGGGATCTCTCCTGGCAGGGCTAGAGATGGAACCCAGGTTGGCTACGGCCAGGTAAATGTTCTAATCACTGTACTATCTATCTGGCCTTGTCATGGCCCAATTCTCTGTTTATAGCTTTGAATAGAAAGTCTTTCTTATGTTGATCATGAACTGAAGTAAAGCATATAAAAACCCGCCTCTAACACGTGGTCCCTGACCCCTGCATTCAAAGGTCACTCTAAGCCTTGAACTAGTTTCCAGTCCTTAGACGGGGTACCATGTGATGTTCGCATTGTTTTGCATGCCCCGTGCCCTGCAGAATGGCTGACACATAATCATTTGCAAAGATGAACGTCCACTCGCAAATGACTGTGTTCACCAGTGATTCCCAGATCTGACTAAATAAAGAAGAGGGTCTTCTATGGTGGGTGACCACGCAGCCCAGATGCCCGTTCCTCAGCTCTTAGGTCTGCACATCAATCTGAGGCTGCTTTGCCACACGGAGGGGCCTTGGGCTGAGAGAAGCGAAGATCTGAACTTGTATTTCAGCAAGTCTTGTCCTCTTTTAAGAATGAGATTTTGAAAGCTGCTTCCTAACACACAAGGCTGACCCCCCTGGGACAGCTCCTCGTATCACGTGCCCGTGAGCTGCTCTTAAGGCAGGCTGATGGACAGACAGGGGCCAGCCTGGACGGGAGAGTCCTACAGCCCAGGCGAGTTGCCGAAACCCTTCCCGTCCTCGGCCAGTCTCTGCTACGGCTACACGGTGGTGGGGAAGCCGGAACCGGGCGCGGGAAGCCCCTGCCGGAGAGATGATCAAACCCTGCTCATTTGGACGGGGTCAGGGACCGAAGGCTTTAATTTTGCAGATACGGAAACGGAGGTACAGAGGGATTGAGTGGTGAGCCTGGGCAGTGTCCTCGTCCTTTGGGGACAAACCAGAGAAAAGAAAGTGAAATGAAGCAGATGCCCAAGTGGACCCCATGGCTCTCCGCTGACCTTCACAAGGCACGTGACCCCCCGAGGGACCCCAGGCCAACGACAACAGGCAAAGGAAACAGAAGGGAGGTCTGGGAGGGGGACAGTCCTCTCCCCTCCCGGTCCCACAGCCCTGCAGTGGCCCATGGCTTTCCTGGGAGCACAGTAAGCAGAGCGGAGACAGTGAGTGCCCTGATGGGGCCCCAGTCCTCCCTGGCTGGCTTTTACCCCCTTTCCAATTCCACCTGCAGGAATGGTGGACCTATCCTGTTGCCAGAAACTCAGGAGCACATTCCTGAGAGTACAGTAACATCGGGGTGGGAGAGGGAGTGAGCAGGGAAGCTTGGAGCTGACCTGGGTTCACCCTGACTCCACACAGGGCCCGCCTGTCCCCACCAGGAGTGACCCCTGGGCACGGAGCGAGGCCTCGCCCTGGGCACAATGGGTGTGGCCACAGGGCGTATCTGTCGCGGACAGAGAAAGCTACATGCACACAGGCCCATTCTGCATGGCCACAGCGGGGCCAGCAGGAAGATGAGCCTCTGCCTGCCAGGCCCGGGTCAGCACTGTCCCCGCCGGGGGCTAGCGCCTACCTGCTTAACTGCAGGATAACTTGGTCTCCAGTGCAAACTTCCACATTTTCCAAATTTCCCCCAACCCTCACGCTGCCTGCAAAATGGACGCTCAGTTGTGCTTCCTGGGGGGAGTGTGGGGGGATGCGGTAACGCCCGGAGACTGGCCGCGGGGCTCACTCCAACTCTCGGCGCCACGCGCTCACAGAGAGGAGGCCGAGGGCGAGGATTTATCTTCTGGTCCCCATGAGCAGGGCGGCCCCAGGACGGGACCCGAGTGGAGTGGTCGTCACCCCGAGCTCTGAAAGCAGAGATGGCCAGTAGCAGAAGGCCCAGGAACAAGTAGGGAAAATAATTCCACGACACCCACGGAAAGTCCCCTGTGAGATGCTTCGGGAATCATCAGAACCTGCAGATCCCTGACTCGCACGGGGACGGCATTCTGAGCGGCAGGTGACACAGCAGCACCGGGGCTGTGATGAGGACAACGAGGAAAGAAGTGGACTGAGGGCGGCCAGGGAGGGCAGGGGCCAGCCCACGGGGTCAGAGCTCCAGCAAAGGGGGCAGCATCCCCCTTTCTGGCTCGAAACACCCCACACACCAGGCACACACACACACGCGCACAGATATCCAGAGACTGAATGACTAAATGCGCCCGCACACACATGCACACGTACACACACATGCACAGATATTCAGGCACTGAATGCCTAAAGGTGCACACACATACACACACATACACACACACATACACACAGATATCCAGGCACTGAATGACTAAATGCGCCCACACACACATACTTGCATGCACACATACACACACACAGATATCGAGGCACTGAATGACTAAATGCGTGTGCACGTGCGCACACACAGAAACACACAGACACACAAAGACACACACAGAGATATCCAGGGACTGAATGACTAAAGCCGCCTGCACACACATGCACGCGCGCACACACCTCCCCCCCCAGAGATATCCAGGCACTGAATGAGTAAAGGCGCCCGCCCGCACACAAACGCACACATAACTCCACTGGCTCGATCTCGAGCCTGCCTCCACTGCTCAGCAGCGCACCCTCGGGTCCTGCTGGCCTTGCCCCTCTGCTCCATCTCACCCCGCCCCAGTGCTCCAGTCCACCCAGGCCTCGCTTCCTGCTAGGGAAGCCCCTGGAAAGCCGGCAGCACACCCCAGGCCTCAGGGCTGCGTGTTAGAGCTGCCTCCTGACTCCCGCTCGCAGCCAGCGCACCCGCTGCCCATCCGAACATGGGCCTTGCTGACCTGTGGGTGAGAAGGCTAGCGGCCCAAAAACAGCCTCTGGGGCAGCTGGCTAGAGGTGAAGAGCAAATAACACTACTACTAATAATGATGATAATAATAATAATAATAATGATAGCACTGCAGCACTGTCATCCTGTTCATTAATTTCCAAGCAGGCACCAGTAACGTCTCCATTGTGAGACTTGTTGTTACTGTTTTTGGCATATTGAATATGCCACAAGGAGCTTGCCAGGCTCTGCATATATGGGTGGGATAGTCTTGGTAGCTCTCTGAGAGGGACAGAAGAATCGAACCCGGGTCCGCTGCGTGCAAGGCAAACACCCTACCAGCTGTGCTATTGCTCCAGTAATAATAATAATAATAATAATAAGAAGAAGAAGAAGAAGAAGAAGAAGAAGAAGAAATGAAAAAGAAAAGCAAAAAATCTAAACCAGGAAATAAACAAAGCAGGCAGGGTCTGGCCGCGGGCAGGGGGCAGTGGACAGCTAAGCCACGGCAAAATCTAAGGCCTCCCCGTCCCGAGCGGAGCAGCTTGACCGGGGCTTGGCAAGGGTCCCTGCCTCCTGCCCACTCTGGGCCCGGGCACACGCAGCTTTCCCCGCTGATCGCTGTTGCCCCCTTTTTGTCGCCTGAAAGAACCTAGCCGGCCAGCTGGGCCAGCAACAGAGGGTCAAGATCTCGGTCTAGGTTGCTCGCGAGCTTGGCCATGACGGCTGAGGAGGAAGCATGGCTGCCATATGGCATGTGCTTCGTATGATAACATATACAGCATCGGAGTGTATGTTATTCACGGAGTATATTGGAGCACTGTTCGGCCTGGTGTACTCCTTCATGCGGGCGTGCTCTCTGGTGCCAGAGTCCTGGTGAAGTGCTCAGTGAGGGAACAGGAACCAGCCAGCACCGCCTGTGTGCAGCAGATGCAACCAGAAGCTTCCGGAGCCACCAGGAAATAAAGGGGGTGGGGCGATGAGCACTTTTTTATTTCCAACGAGGAAATGCACAGTTCCTGCTGAATTCCACTTACCCACACACTAAGCAAGCCCCTAGTGAGGAAACGCAGGGGCTTCCCCACAGAGACCCCGGAACAGGCCAGCGTTGCAAACGGAGCCAAACTCCCAGCGTGGCTGAGCTGCAGAGGGAGCTTCCCGCAAACAGCCGGGGACGCCAGGAGCAGCACCCACCTCTCTCAGGACCGGGTGACCCAGAGGCCGCCCCGCCACCAAGGCTGAATTTCTCCGTCTCTCCTGCTCCCCTCTAGCCCGATGGCTCCTGATCACTGCGTAAGTGCTCCGGATAACGGGGCGCGATTCCATTCTACTTCCACAGCACCGCCGAATTATACTTAGCCGCGCAACGCCGAGGAGAGTCCCTCTCCCAGAAATGCCGAGGAGAGGCCCTCTCCCAGAAACGCCGAGGAGAGGCCCTCTCCCAGACACTCGATTAGTGCTGATGAAAATGACCAGAAACTGATTCAGAAGAGCATGGGAGCTTGAAATGGACTGTGGTCGAGAAAACTCAGGCCAGCCGCTCGTGACGTTCGTGAAAGTGACTCAGAGGCTGGGATGCAGTGGATCACGGGGCTGGCACTGCCAAGCCTGGGGGGCACCCCCCAGCCCGCAGCAGGATTGTTGCGAACCCGCAGTGGGGATTCGCAGGAGGCACAAAGGCAGGACCCACCTGTTTTTTGTTTTTTGGTTTTTTTTTGCTTTTTGGGTCACACCCAGCGATGCTCAGGGGTTACTCCTGGCTCTGCACTCAGGAATTACTCCTGGCAGTGCTTGGGGGACCATATGGGATGCCGGGGATCGAACCCGGGTCGGCCGCGTGCAAGGCAAACGCCCTACCCACTGTGCTATCGCTCAGGCCCCAGGACCCACCTTTGAAATGCAACAATCCTGCAGCGAACCAAGAGTTAAAATTACTGTTCACTTTTTGTTTGGGGCCTTCAGCCAGCTGTGCTCAATGTTCTGGGGACCAAACCCGGGTGAGCACAGGAAGGCAAGTGCCTTACCTAGCCCTGGAACTATCTCTCCAGTCCCTAAAGTTTTTAATCCTTTTATAGAAATAAGAGCTAGGACTACCGGAAGTCATGGACTAAACTAGACTTTTCTTCCCCGAGGAAGTAGCATGCCTTTTCTTGAAAAGTACTAATATATCACTGTGGTTAGTCCTACCAGAGTAATTATGAAGTGGGAGAACTTCCAGAGGGATTCTTCTTCTGTTTTGTTCTCTTTGAGGGCATGCGGGGTGGTGCTCCATGGAACCTTACCAGACACAGCTCTGTCTCAGGGTCACACCCTGAGGTGTTGGGGACCAGGGGGTGTCAGAAATTGAAATCACCATGCAAAGCATACACTCGACCCACGGAGCACTCTCGCTAGCCCTGGAGTTTACTTTTATAGCCACATGTGCTGGGTTTTAATTACACTTCCGTTCGTCACATGGAGGAGGAAGCTGATGAGACAGAAGTGGGTGATTTGATTCACGGAAGACATCGATGGCTCAGCTGCTGTGCCTCCCAGGAGTGTGTGTGTTGACACAGCCCCATCACACAGCAAACACTGTGGGCTGCCCTAGGAGGAATGGATCGCTTGGGTCCCTGAGAAGGAATTTTGTCCTTTCTTTCTTGTTAAAGTAGAACTTTCATGGAACTACAAACACATGAGATCACATAAGTAATATAGACCACGGAATCCTACTTGTCGGTGGACAATGAAAATGCATAGAGGCCAGAGAGATAGCTCAGTGGTCTGGAATGTGAGCTAGCAGGTGGGACACCTGGATTTAATCTGCCACGTGAAGATTTCCTGAACTTTCTGAAGATTCCCAGGACTGGCCTCAGAGCACAGAGCTGGGCGTAGCCCCTTAAAACCACCAGGTACGGTCTAAATTTAATCATCATCATCATCATCATCATCATCATCATCATCATCATCATCATCATCATCATCATCATCATCATCATCCCGTTGATCGTCGAATTTCTCGAGCGGTCTCAGTAACGTCTCCACTCCTCCTAGCCCTGAGATTTTAGCAGCCTCTCTTTACTCATCCTTCCAATGATGCCACATTAGAGGCTCTTTCAGGGTCAGGGGAATGAGACCCATCAATTACTGGTTTTGGCATATGAATACACCATGGGGAGTTTTCCAGGCTCTCCCATGTGGGCAGGAAACTCTCAGTAGCTTGCCAGGTTCTCCCAGAGGGAAAAGTAGGCTATAAATTTATTAATTAAAAAAATACAATAGAATTTACAGGGCTGGAGACTTGGCATAGTGGGCCGGGCCTTATACATGGCGAATGTGGGTTTGACACACAGCACCGCATAGGGTGAGGCTGATCACACTTCACGTGTGATCCCTGAGTACAGGATCAGGTGTAAGCTCTGAGGACAGACAGGCATTAACTCAAAACAATACCAAGAAAAATAGGATTAATAAATCCTATCTTCTTTGTGTGTTCTTTATCACTTGTATCACTTGTCATCCCTTGAGCTTCGATTTGCTCGAGGGGGCGCCAGTAATGTCTCCATTCATCCCTGTTGTGTGCTAGTGTAGCCCAGTGATATCGGCTCGCTCCAGGAACAGGAAGAGCTTTTGTTATAAAGAAAATATTTTGTAGAACATGTAGGTAAGTCACAGAAGTTTAGAGAAAACTGAGGTATCAGTGAGTCTCTAGTTAAACAGTCGAGCAACAGAAGGCTAGAACAACCAGGCTCTCTACAGCCAGGGGGTGTCTGAAGTGGGCAGACTCCAGCTTTCTCCTGACTGGCCGCGGGCCATAGAGCAGGCCATATAGAATGGAGAGGCCACCTCCTACTCGGCTGAGCTTCAGGGACTGAGTGTCAGGAAATAAGCAGTGAGGAGGCCCCTATGACAGAAGATGAAATCATCTGATTTGTCACTATGTGGATGGGCCGAGAGGGTACTAGGTTGAGTGAATTCAGTCAGGAGAAGGAGAGATGCAGAATGATCACTCTCATGTGGGACATAAAGAAACACCATAAGGGGATTCGGACTGGAGTGATAGCACAGTGGGTAGGGTGTTTGCCTTGTACACAGCCAACCCGGGTTCGATTCCTCCGCCCCTCTAAGAGCCCAGCAAACTACCGAGAGAATCCCACCCACAAGGCAGAGCCTGGCAAGTTACCAGTGGTGTATTCGATATGCCAAAAACAGTAACAAGTCTCACAATGGAGATGTTACTGGTGCCCGCTCCAGCAAATCGATGAATAATGGGACAACAGTGCTACAGTGCTACAGAACATAATTACAAACACCCAATGGCTACAGAACGTGAGAACCAGCCTGTTGAATTGACTCAACATCTTGGGGGAGAGAAGGACAGGGGCACTTCCAGTGGTGGAACGGTACCGGTGGGGTGTGGTGCTTGGACAGGGTCCACCACCAACCACCATGAACAGCACTGAAAATGATAGTGCCTCAAGCAAAACTATAAAGTCATCTGCTACTCTCATCTGACCATTTTCCTTAATACTTAGGCTAGAACAATAACTCCAGAAGTCAAAATTGTAATGTTTAGAGAAAAAAACTACTACCAAGTACAATACATTGTGTATTTGGTGTCAGGAAAACTATCTTCGTTTAAATTTTCATTTGCCAAGGGAGGGGGCACTGGGTTTGGGCCACACCCAGTGGTGCCCAGGGTTTACTCCCGGGTATTTGCTCAGGGATCACTCCTGGCAGTGCTTGGGGAACCACATGTGGTGCCAGGAATGTGAAAACCAAGTAGGCTGCATGCAAGGCAAGCTCCCTACCCATCATATTATTGCACTGGCTGCCAGATTTTCATTTCTGCATTGGCTCATCCCAACAACACATCAGGCAGGGGTCTAGGTGTTCTAGGTGTTGGGAATAAATGGCTGTAAAAAAAAAAAAGCAAAACAAAAATAAAAACACCAAAGTAACAGGAAAACCAAACCCATGCTCCTGCTTTCTGGAGTTTTCATTCCAGCTTTCTGGAATTTTTATTCTAGCAGTTGCATAGGCCAGCAGGATGCAGGATTCCACTCCAGAGAGGGAAGGCGAAGGGTGCATTTCTGGCAATGAGCATCCACCTTCTCTCACCCATGGACAGGCAGCCATCTGGGAAATACGGCAGGGCCAAGACAGCAGACACACCGCCCGGATACAGCAAGGTACCCGCCAAGTGCCTCAGGGTGCCCCTGCACCCCGCACCTCACGGACCGCGCATTCAATAGCCACGACATTTTTTTCTTTTTAAATGTAGGAGCACCGCTATTTATTCAGTCATTGATTAAGCTGATTGAATGGGGCATGAACTCCACATTATTTTCTTCTTAATTTTTTAATTTTATAAGTTAGTTCACGATGTGAGATTACCTTCAATATCCAAACACCCATCCCACCACCACGACACCTTTCCACCACCAAATTTGGGATGTTTCCATCCCAAGCCCCAAGCCCTGTCCCAAAACACAACTGAAATAGAATATTCCGTATTGTCTGTTATGAAGAACTGCCGAACACGCTTACAAAAAAAGTGCTCATATAGGAAACTGTGAAGATCGTTCTATTTTGGCAGAGGCCATTAAGACATTCTACAGGATATCACTAACATGTTGTTAAAGTTTGGGTGATGTGAGCTTCGGTATATATGTCTGAAAATATGTACGTATGCATATATATATATGTATATATATATATATATTTCCCGGTATAATTTTTCAGACAAAGGAGGAGCCGGGGTGGTAAGCAAGGAAGGGGGTGTATGTGTGGGAGGGGGGGACAGGAGCTGATCCTGAGGCCTGTCACTCACTGCAGGCCTTTGACTCTCCCCACAGAGAGCAGTACCACAGGACGAATGACACGTTCACAAGATTTCTCTGGCAGTTATCAAGAAGCGATCATTACAGTCATTCATTCACAGTTATCTGGGGAAAACCCTTGATCCTTCCTTCAACTCAGGTAGGAGGGTCCAATCTACAAGTTAATGCACCACGTGAGCTCCACTGTGCCTTCCCGCCCCAGACCAGGCCTTCATTAAAGCAATTACGGCTGCTGGATGTCACACTGTCTCCTCAGCACACTTACCCAGCCCCTGGGCCCCTGGGGTGCTCCTTTCCATTCCTGCCAGGGCGGATCCTGCCACATTCAGTACAGGGGGGAGGGAAGATGTGCTGAATACTAGGCATCCTGAGAGCGAAGAAGCATCCAAGAGCCAGACAATGGAGCTAACCAGAATGTACAGGAGAACAGGCTACCTGGAGGACCCCAGGCACAAATCTTCATCCCGACGCCACTCCAGAGAGAAGTTTTAGGTCAGAATTATTAGAGTTCGACAACATGACAGTCTTATCAGCCAAGTCTAACCAAATCAGAAACTGTCTGGATAAGTAGGCTCTTCAAACAATGGGCATGGCTTTCCTGACTGTGTTCATAAAAATCATGAGGAACATAGGTGAGAAAGCAAGAAAGGCGCAACCTGGCATTTGGAAATCCTCAGAACACACATTTCCTCCCATCACGCCTTGCTGAACTCTTACGTTCTAGAATTCTCAGGAATCCATTTAGTATTTCTTTGGTGACAGCCACATGATGTAAATATCTAGACTAAAAAATAAATATAGTTGAATTTCCTTCCCATATAGAATATTTCTACTGGCAATGGGGAATAATGTGTAATATAATTTGTGCATTTGTAAGTTTAAGCTATGTGGACCATATGCACATAATGTATCTTATGATTTGGAGACTCACTGTTGCTTTCACTCACTGCACTTATGTTCTACAGAGTGTGAGTACTTAGATATTATAATTCTAAAGTGCAGTTTCATAGGTATTTATCATTTTTTCTAGACAGCACCATTAAATAGCTATCAGTGTGTGAAAAACACTTTCAAGGGTCAACTTTATCTTAAGTTACTATTCTGAACCTGTATCGCTGAGATTTCCTTTCATTCCTCAAAACTAGATTTCTTACCCTGAACATATATAACATAAACTTAGATTAAACGAACTAAAATGAAATACTTATTCAATATGCCAAAAACAGTAACAACAAGTCTCACAAGGAAGATATTACTGGTGCCCACTCGAGCAGATCAATTAAGAAGTACACCCAAAGTATGTGAGAGAATAACTTTTAGATAGAACAAAACCAAATCCATGCCATGCGATTAAATGTGACGTTGTTTCTGATAAAAACAATTTCTTTACATTAATATGATCTTTATTTATCCTTAGCAGCCAAATTATATTCATCCAAACTTAAATTTTATTAATCACAGAAAACTTTTATCCTGTGATGATAATCATCAAGGAGAAAATCCCCTGGTGTAAATGTTATTACCCATTTGAAATACACTACGAGAAAACTCTAGACTTTTGTGGGCATTTTGCTCACAATTCTAGAAAGATACAGTGATCTTACAAAGATAGGCAATTCCCAATATGCCATTCCCAACTTGCAGAAGCTAGAGCTTTCTGAAATCTGTTTGTTTCTTTAATCTCTGAAGTATTACAAATATTTTCTTAACAGATGAACTCGATGAAGTTACTGTAAATTTTGGCCAATAACTCCCAATGAGCCACAGGACAAAAGGCAAGCTATAAACACCTGTAAGGCAAAAGTTACCTATACTTAAGGGAAGTGTCTCGTCCATACCTAAACCATTTTGAATAACTGACATGAGCAATTGTTACATTCTTTTTTTTTTATAATGTAGGAGCACTGCTATTTATTTAATTGTCACATTCTTGTTTCAATAACAGGCCAACACTGAGAACTAGACACCAATGCAAGAAAGAAAAAGCAATGTAACAAGTTAGCTGTCCAATACATTGAATTTTTAAAGTTACTTTGCATAGTGAAGCTGATCAAATGTTATTTTTTCCTGTGTTCACCATCTGTGAATAATTTCTTCAAGACGAGGTTATGCATTTTACTTTTTTTACAAAACAGAAAAAGAACACCACAATTTCTAAGTCCACATTCAATTACTCTCGACCGAATTCTCAATTAGGATGACCTAATTAACTGGGACTGCAAAAGAACCCTAACTGGATTCAAATTAATCAACAGCACATCAAGTTTTACTAGAAGACAAACCCTGCGCTGTCAGAACAGCTCCTGGAGGAGGGCGGGGTGCACAGATCCTCCCAACTACTTTCTCTTCCACGAGACATTTGGCTTTGACAAGCCCAACGACGAATACCCGGAATAAACTGACGGAGAAACAAGCAGAAGGTCAGAAATCAAACCCAGCCATGTTCTCTGCACCTCACCCTCCACTTGCAGTCTTTGAAAACTTTAGCTCTAGCCAGGTCTAAAGCCTGCAGTCACGGAGCACTCATCTGCAAAGCAAATCAATCCTGACCGTTAGCGTGATGTCTTTTACCTTCCGCAATGAGGGATCCTCAGAGACGTCCAACCCTGAGTCAGGGCCCACGAGCCACCAGGATGCGGCTGACTCCCGCCTCCTCCCAGAGCTGCACAGGCAATTCCAGCCGTTCTCCGCACCTGCTCCTCCCCACCGGCGCCCAGGCCAAAAGGGACCCCGGCAGTGCAAAAATCACACCCAGCGACACGGAGGAACAGTCCAGAAGAAGTCTGGAGGCCTAAGGATGAGAGTTGAATTTCTGCTCTCAGAGGCAAACCGAGCAAGAGAGAGCAAAGGCAGCCGAGAGACTCGGAGCAGTGGTTGCCTTCTTAAGAGCTGAGAGAATAGAGTTCGGGCGGGCACAAAGGTCGCCATGGTAACAGTGAATTTAGACCCCCTTCGGCATTATTTATGCAACATTTCATCACAAAAGGACCCTCCCACTAGCCTGCCTAGCAAATTCTAGTTTCTCTTCCATTGCTTTGCCCTCGATTTGTATCTGGATTTTTTAGCCCTCTGTACCTCGACATTAGAAAATAAACAGAAATCCCACAGCCTCATAAAATTATCCTTCGCTGAAGCTCGACTTTTGTTTCCTTGGTGACTTCAAAGGCAAGAGAGTCAAAGGGTTTAGAGTTCCCAGTCAAAGCTAGACTACTTTTATTCCGAATGACGAGTGTTTGACAAAACCACCGTTATGCAAATGAATTTCATTTTGTGGAATGAGATGACAGGAAAGGACAATGAGACCCAGCAGAATCTAACCCCCTCCAGAAGGTTCAGAGAAAAGGAGATCTATCCAGATGCTGAGTGGAAGGGAACTTTCCTATGCTGAAGATCTCCACCCCCCAGTCCCGACTATTTCAGCATCTCAAACAACTTCTTTGGGGGATTTACTGGATTCTCTTTTAACCACAATTCCCAAAATGATAAATAGCGCAAAATATTTGAAACATTTATTGAATTATGCACCAAATGTCAACAGTTCCACTTTTTTTTCATGAATGACATGGGACAAGGTATTTATTTTATTGTCAATTTTATTTCTGAGATTCTGTGGTTGATGATACTATTGATAATGGTTTCTCCTGCACATAATTTCATACACTATACCCAGTGTACCAGAACAAAGTGTTTGTTTTAGAGCCATACCCAGGATACGCAGGGGTTACTCCTGGCTCTGTGCTTAGGTATTACTCCTGCCCTGTGGGATGCTGGAATCGAACCTGGGTCAGCCACATGCAAAGCAAGTGCTCCACCTGCTGTAAAATAATTCAGGCCCCAGAACACTCTGTTTCAGTAAAGCTAACATCCCATTGCAATTAAGCTACTTGGAGTATTAATAAAATATCATACTAAATAAATAACATTCTTCAATTCTCTCTACATCAATATGTAACTCTCACTGTTGGATGGTGTTTGATTATGCTGAAAGGAACATTTCCCATTTTCTTGGAGAAAGAATTCTACTTCATTTTAGCTATAAGATGACTTATTAAAACAGTAAGATTTTGATTATTTTTAAACAATACAAGTTTATTATTAAAAATACAGTGCATACTCACAGAACAAAAGGTCATTCTTATGTCATATACTCCCGACACTACTACACTCTCTTTTAATAAATTTTTATGTCCAGATATATCTTGCATGTGGATCTCGGATTTGATGAGGGCCATCATGGTCTTTAAGACACTTCCAAGATGGGTTCGAGGGTGATGTGATTCCATCAGTGCACGTGTGCTAAGTAAGACTTTCTGACGCCCGCAACATCACTACCATTGCTGTACCTTACAGGGTCATGCTTCCTCTAGAACAAGCTAGTCCTGATGTCCAGAGAGCAAAAATTACCTCCATTTCCTGAATTTGCCAATGAAGGCAGGTATTTTGTGGTCCTACTTAGAGACTCAGACAGTGTTTGTGAATTCAATCATTCATGACCAGAAAACGGAAAATTGAAGATGATCAGGAATATGTCAGGTTGACATCACGCTTCTAAGAAAATTCCCTCCTGGGTAAGAACCATAAGATTTACATCGCTTTTAAGTTACTTTCGCCCAGATCTGTAGTCAAGTTTTCAGTTGCCTGGATGTGATTTATTTCTCTGATTGTGTTTCTATTTCTATATCCTCTCCAGATGTATCAATATAATATTACAGGTGCTCCAGGAGGAAAAAATAAAGCTCTAAGACCTCAAACAAGCACTTATTGAAAGAGAAGATCCAAGACTCACACAACCAATAACAACGTGGGGAGATGACTCGTTTTCAGATAAACTAGAAAAATACAAATTCAAAATATAAACTTTTATGGGTGTCAAAATATATTCATTGGCATTGTGGAAGTAAGAGAGAAAAATGCCAAGTATTCCCAAGCACTGGGTGTTACTAGAAATGCTCCAGAAATGGTGAGCGGGAATGCAAAGTGGTGAATACATCTGAGGTCTGTCAATCTCTCCTAAGACTCATCATAGGCTCACTCTGTCTCGGCAACTCCTGTCTACTGCAACCTCAGCATTGTGCGAATGGAACAGAAAGGTGCTCAGACGTCCATCAGGAGGACATCCGCTATCCTGGTCATCCAAACTTTGTTCATAGAGGCCACAACTAACACTGTGAAACACCCCACAGGGAACAAGGCGACACTCAGGGCTCTTGCCCATGAAGAAATGACTAAGCACAGAAACTGCATCCCAGACCCCTCAGTGCACTATCATGACCGAGCCTTTCCCACCATGTCAATGCCATTGCACTTCTCTCCTTGGTGTTACACTGAAAAGTCAAACCACAAATTATTTCCAAAGACTTTTTTTTCACAAGTTATAAAAGGCATGTACGAGCATATAATATATGTACACATATGTAAATACATATGCATACATAAGCAAAAAGCGTCCATCTGAAATATAACCTCTGTGTGGAAAGGCACTATCCACACGTCGCAGTTCTCAGGGGTAGGCAGGCCCCAATCCTTGCCATGCTTCCAGAACCATACATAGTGTTAGGAACTGAAGCAGGGTTAGCTTCATGCAAGGGTCTGAGCCCCTGTACCATCCCTCCAGCTCCTCACCTCAGAGGGCTTCCTCCTGGCTCTGTGCTCAGGGATCACTCTTGGAGGTACTCAGCTGCCCATACGTGATGTTGTGGATTGAACCAGGGCTGGCTGCAGGTAATGTGAGTGCTTTACCTGCTATACTATCTCTCCATCCAATCTTGATATCATTTTACCTCAAGAATCTTCTAGGAAGATCCTTGTCATTCTTAATTTATTATTTGGGGAGGTTGAATGAAGGCCATACTACTGGTTTTATTTATTTATTTATTTGTTTGTTTATTTATTTATTGCTTTTTGGGTCACACCTGGCGATGCACAGGGGTCACTCCTGGCTCTGCACTCAGAAATTACCCCTGGTGGTGCTCAGGGAACCATATGGGATGCTGGGAATCGAACTCAGGTTGGCCACATGCAAGGCAAACA
The DNA here is from genome assembly GCF_027595985.1 of Sorex araneus. Lineage (NCBI taxonomy): Eukaryota > Metazoa > Chordata > Mammalia > Eulipotyphla > Soricidae > Sorex > Sorex araneus. Next base: position 103,593,375 of record NC_073302.1, read on the forward strand.
CCCTACCCGCTATGCTATCACTCCAGCCCCAATACCAGTGGTTTTATGCTCCGGGTTTAGCAGTACTAGGTGGACTGGGTCATTCTTTGGGGTTTCATATGATGTGCTGGGGATCAAACCAGGGTCATCAACATGTGAGGACAGCATGTGCCACCTCTGGCTCGAATCAGTCTTGGTAATTAAGGAATGATTGGAAGTCAAAAGAAATAAAGGGTTTTTAAGGTTCACAAAATGTTTTGGGGCCATCCCTGATAGTTCCCAAGACTTATTCTTGACTCTGCACTCAGGGATCACACTTGACGGGACTCAGGGGACCCTGTGGAGGGCCGGGGATCACCCAGCCTGGCCGCATGCAAGCCAAGAGCCTTAACCTGCTGTATTATCGCTCTGGCAATTTCACAAAATTTTAAAAAGCAAAACCACAGCATAAAGAAATCACTACATCTCTACATGGTAGCATCGGGTTTACTATGATTCATTGTTGAGGTCACTTTGGAAAACAAATTCAGCGTCTGAGTCAAAAGCAGGGGAAGGGGAACGTTATTTAAGTGTCCTTCTCATTTTCATCTACTGACAATTACAGCACGGCAAAAAAAAAAGGAGATGAGCAGATACAGAATGATCCTTCACATATACGGGATATAAAGAAACATGGTAAGGAAAGAAATGATGGGAAGCTACAGATCACAGGATCTGTCTACAGAACTGAGCTTGGCGGAGCGGTGGTTGAAAGGCGTTCATCGAGACAATGGTGCAGGGGAACAGGAGCCCTGGGAGGGGATGCCATCTTGGAACGCTCTGAGTCTGCAACTCTATCATTCCCGTAATTGTCAATCACAGTGACAAGCATAAAACTGAAAAAGAATAAGGAGCACGAATATAGGAAAGAGTTCACATTCTTAAGGTGGGGCAGGCCATGGAGTGGCTCCCCAGTGAGCGTAAGGTGAGTATTTTTCTTTTTCACTTCAGTAGAGCTCAATCTTTCCAAAGGACTGTTTAAAGAGTTGACTCTTTTCTGAAATTTTGGCTTTTCATTTTCTAAGAATCAGCATTCCAGTGTAAAACTCTGTAATTCTATTTATTATCCCTCCAGACTGGAAGGTATCAAATTACAGATGATTGGCATTCAAATTACTGAGCTGGCTTTCCAAGGGCCATGGTGATGCTCCAGCACACAGATCCTCTTGCAATTAAATCTTTGCAAGGAGTCATATTTCTAGGGCCAGTCCCCCCCCCCCCCCAGTTCATTTGCACCCCGCAGTTATCGCTGCTGTCATGGCCAGAAAGGATGGCAGGATGGGCGGACCCAGTGGAAAAAAAAAAGGAGGAGAGAAAGCGAAGGAAAGAAATCAAAGGAACAATGCTGGACATCTGCCTCCTTCCTGGTAGTGACAGCCACCGAGATCAGACTGAACCCCCTATGCCGACACACGGGTGGAAAGTGGATAACCAGATTCAGCTCCTGGGAGTACATCACGGAACGCTGCTCTTTGGGAAGCACCACAAATTTCATCTCCGCAACTAGACCACAGAGTGTGGACAATCCCAGTTACCAGGAACATATATTTGGATTATTGTCTGTCCTTCGAGGATGGGGATATAAACCTCATCTTTGGGACCTCTCATCATGGGCAATCGCTTCTGTATCCTCTGCAAAGACAGATTAAGAACACCCAGTGATTTCCAGGGTGCCGCTCTAGCCTGGCATGAAATTAATTTCACAGCCTTCAAAGCACTAAAGGGTTCCGGAGTAGGATGTGTAGTTGACCAACCTGGTGAGGGTTCAGCAACGCCCCCCATGGCATTTCTGACACTAGAAATGATCAGTGCATGAAATTTCTATCCATTTATACTCTGGGCATAAACAAAGCCGGAAGACAGGAGTTCCCAGTTACCAAACAGGCCACTGCAATGACAGTGAGACACCGAATTTCAAACAGGATGCTTTAAATGCATCAATTAATTAGAGGTGGAAGAACATCTGTGCTGCTGAAAAGGCCGGAAACACCACAATGTTCTAGTTGTAATTCAGACAGATACTCTTTCTAAATGATGGCAATCATAAAATACATCTAAGCCCTTCCCTGTTATGTTTTTGGTCTTACACCTGGTGGTGTTCCCAGATGTGAGTGCAGGGTTTGCTACAGGGGGATCAAGAAAACACAGAGTACTGGAGTACTGAGCGTAAACCCAGGGCTCTGGCAGACGGCACACGTACTCCAATCCACTGAGCTTTCTTTCTCCCTGCTCACAGGTTTCTCTCTCTCTCTCTCTCTCTCTCTCTCTCTCTCTCTCTCTCTCTCTCTCTCTCTCTCTCTTTCTCTCTCTTTGCATTTTTTGGGGTCACACCCAGGGATCCTCTGCACTCAGGAATTACTCCTGGCAGTGCTTGGAGACCATAGGGGATGCTGGGAACCAGTGCTTGGGGACAACAGGGATGCTGGGAATTGAACCCGGGTCGACTGTGTGCAAGGCAAGCGCCCTACCCGCTGTGCTATGGCTCCAGCCCCAGGATTCTCATTTTTAAAGTAGTTCCCTCCCTAAACACACACACACACACACACACACACACACACACACACACACACACACACACACACACACACCCCTCTTGGCAGAATGTAAAATTTTTTATTACAGAAAAGTCGAAAAGTCACTGATGATAGAACACTTGACTTCTCTGTTGAAGGATGAAAAGTCCAAGGAATATTTTAACTCTTCCAATATACCCAGTGATATGTAAAACACTATTTTATAAGAAAAAAAAACTCAACACTTTTTTGAGGGACAGTTGCCATGCAAGTGTGAAACAAGAGTTCAATAGGATTATAAACTATGGTGCCGCAGTAAAAAGTCGTTAACAATAAATAGCAAAATACATCTGAAAGTGTAAAAACAAAGAAAACACTCTGTTCATCTCATCACAAAGAGTACTGCATCTTAATCCCGCAGTATTAAGAGTAGCATTTGTTTCTCTGTTTTGCATAATTAGCCAATGTCTTTATCTGATATTCTTTAACATCTCTATAAAGTGGTGATCCTGAATAATACTCTGTCGGAACAGAGCAGGCCCTGTTCCTTTGGTGGGACTTAGGTATTATGTCACTGTCCTGGGCTGACACACCTAAGGAATACCAATCAGAAAACGTACATGAGTAAGCATTTTAAGTTTTTCCCACACAGCGTTCTGCCAAGACACCAACCAAAGAGAATAATTACAGCATGTTTCCTTGCAAAATAAAATTAATTCAAAGAAATCAAAAGGGGTTCATTTTAAATAAACATGAGTAAATTCTGGAAAACATACATTTGATATATATCAAATCATAGCGATATCAATATCTTTTGTATAATCATTTCCTGTAGAAAATATTTCTCTTTGGCTCTGGTCACACAATTTTATATTTATCCTGAAATATTCTGACTTCTGTGTAACTTTTAAGGTTTAACACTGACACAGCAGAGAGTGGAAGTTCAGATAAGACATAGTGGCTACTCTTGTTCTGTCTTGAAGATACAGAAGGTCAGACTGACAAATACAATTCCACACAGCTGGTTCACCTGTAGCTCTGCCATTCCTATTTTCTTCCTTTCTTTATCCGAGTGCTTATTTGCACTTATCTTCATTAACATCAGTATTTGAGTATTTAGTTTGCAGTCCTTCATGAGTGATTATAAAATGATTCTAAATTTCTCTTTGAATGCCTGTGAACAATCCTCTATCGTTCCTTTTAGGATGGGGCTGGATGTGTGTGGAGGGCAGGGCAGAGAATTAGACTGAGCTGATTTATCACTGTCACTGTCATCCCATTGCTCATCAATTTGTTTGAGTGGGCACCAGTAACGATAGCACAGCAGTAGGGTGTTAGCCTTTCACGCAGCCAACCCATGCTCAATTCCTCCGCCCCTCTCGGAGAGCCTGGCAAGCTACCAAGAGTATCGCGCCCGCATGGCAGAGCCTGGCAAGCTCCCCATAACATATTTGATATGCCAGAAACAGTAACAATAAGTCTTACAATGAGAGACGTTACTGGTGCCCGCTCGAGCAGATCCATACTAATCTTTAAAAATGGGACTTGGTGTCCAGACAGGGGAGTGGTATACAGCAAATGATGTCACTCACAGGAGGATGGACGCCCAATCTGATTCCAAAGTAGTCTATCTTGTAGTGAAAATACTGAGATTTTTTCATCAAGAGGATCTGAAAACACTGCTCTCTAGTTCTATTCTTTCTCTATTTTTTTTCTTATTTCCTGACTTTGGTCAGCAAGATCCTGGTGACATTTAGGGAACCATATATAGTACCAGGGAGTCAGGATGAATTGCAGAGGAGCAAGTTTCTTAACCCCCATACTATCTCTCCGGCTCACACATCTATTTCCAGACATCTCCCAAATAGTGGTATCTCAAAAAATGGAAGTTTTGACTCAACAAGGTTCTAGAGTTGAGACTGTATATTCAGAGTGTTTATTTTCGTACAGTGGCTCTGCTTATAGCTCTCTTAGCTCCAAAATACTGAGGTTGCTATCTTCATAACCACAGTCCATCTGGAATGAAAGCATTCCTTGGCAATCACACAGAATATCTAATCACTGGATGAAAACTGAAAGCTCACTTAATTCCGTAGATATAAGCATGCTGCTTCTTCTAAATTCACTATTTGGCTCTGCCATGGAAGCACTTTCCCCATTTCACAACTGAGTGTTCTGGAGTAAAAGATAATAATAATAAAAGTAGCAATGAAGAAAAGAAGGACGTGAGTCCTTATGGGCTATGGATAGCACAACTGGCACACACACAAGTCGCCCTCACTTTCCACAGTCATGGAACTGCCTTTGTTCACATTCTCATGTGAGCAATAATTGCTGGATTTTTTTCCCTTATATTACAACAGCAACTTGAGTGGAATTTTTCTATTGTTTTCACACACATTTAAAGAGATCAGAGAATTCTCTCATTTATACTTTTATAATACCTTTAGGAAAGAGATTTGATAAGATTTTCTAAAAATTCTCTGTATCCCATAGATGGGCTGGAGTGTTTGCCTTGCACACGGCCCACCCGGGTTCAATTCCTCTGCCCCCTCTCGGATAGCCTGGCAAGCTACTGAGAGTATCTTGCCCGCATGGCAGAGACTGGCAAGCTACCCGTGGCGCATTTGATATGCCAAAAACAGTAAGAACAAGTTTTACAATGGAGACGTTACTGGTGCCTGCTCGAGCAGATCGATGAGCAATGGGATGACAGTGACAGTGACAGTATCTCATAGACTACAAGTTGAACCCATAGATTGATCCCATAGATTACAAGTATTTTGAACTTCAGACTATGTATTCTTAATTCATAGAGAAATCTAGAGTCATTGACAAGGTTTATAAATTATCTCCTGGACAGAGCTGGTAAATTTATATATCCAGTGAGCAGAGTGCTTGCCTTGCATTCAGACAACCCAGGTTGGATGCCCGGCACCCCATGGGTCTCTTAAGCACCTCTAGGAATGATCCCTGAGCACAGAGCCAAGAGTAAGCCTCCACAATTTTTCTTTAATAAAAATAAAAGTACCTCCTGGAGTCCTCCAGAAACACCAACATATTATTCTTGAGGGTTGTTTAACAGTGAAGCAAACTGTCCATCCCAATGTTCAAATTTCTTATTTGAAGAAAGTGGGATCCTCTAAGACCTAACTCGATGTCTAGAAGAGGCAACACCCCAGGACTACCTCAGTTCTTCTTGGCAGATGGTGTGCCTTCATCAACTTCTGCTATGTAGACCATGCTAAAGGTGATTAGGGTTGATTTTTTTACAGAAACATTTTAGATTCTCTTACGATTTATATTTGGATGATTTTATTGCTCTTCATTAAAAAGAGGAAAACCTACTTAATTTCCTTCCTCATTGTTTGGAAAGGTTTTCAAGATGAGGGGAGAGAAAAATGTCTAACACTTTTCTATACATTAGGATAAAATATGAACATTAAAAATAAATTCTTTAGTCATAATGATAATTTATTAAAAGTAAATCCTTTTACTAGATTATTGAAAACCTTAATATACATTAAATTTAGTATTCATTAAGCACTGGCTCTTAAAAACATCAAAAATATGTACAATGTCTACCACACACAATCTGCTTCAGTAGCTCATGATAGTTCCATGACTTTTCCTGAAAAATCTAAAGAGGAAGCAGCACAAAAGCTCAGTATGACACCAAGGAAGTTTGATCACAGATAATTTCTCTCTGAAAGGGCTTCACAAAAGCATGTGTCTTAAAACTATTTGTGTTATCAACAAACTTAGAGATAAAGAGAAACGTCCTCATAGAAGACGTACAGATGGCCAGTAAGTGTATGAAAAGATGTTCTGTGTCACTTATTATCAGGGAAATGCAAATCAAAGCAAAAACTGAAATATCATCTCCTATCAGTGAGACTGGCATGCATCAAAAAGAACAAAAACAACCAATGTTTTTGGGGTGTGGGAACAAAATGGAACCATCAGCACTGCTAGTTGGAATGCCAGACTCTTTCAAACTTTTGGAAAAGAACCTGGGTATTTCTCAGAAACCTAAGAACTGAGTTTCTAGATTGTCCAGCAATTTTACATTTGGGTATCTACCCCCTACAAACTCCAATCATAAAAGACATTGGCACACCTGTGTTCACTGCAGCACTATTCACAATAGCTAAAATTCTGAAACTGCCCAAGTGCCCGAGAACAGATGACTGGATAAAGAAACTATGGCACAAATACACGATGGAATACTATTTGGCTACAAGAAAAGACAAAACTCAATTTGCCACCCTGTGGAACTGGAGAGAATCATGTTGATAAAAGTGAGCCAGGAGGAGAAAAGGAGATACAGAGTGATCTCTCTCATAGGTGAGATATAAGGAAGAATGACAGGGAAATAACCAATGGCCAGAAGCCACAGAATCGAAGGATCGGTGACAGAAATGAACAGTATGTGGCATCAGTTGTTTCTTTGTTTAGAGCTATGCCTGGGTGATGCTCAGAGGCCACTCAAGACTCTATGCTAGGGTGTTGCTCCTGATGCTGCCTGGAAAATAATGAGATTCCAGGGATTGAGACTGGCCTTCCATATGCAAAACATATACTCAGTACATTGACCTCTCTGGCCCTATGCACAACCTTTAAAATGAAGACTAGTACAATAAGCTGTTTCAAAATAACTGACCAGAACAGTTATAGACAAGGACAGTGCAATGAATAGTTTGGGTCAGTAAAAAAATGCCAGCAATTAATTAGGTAGTAAAATATGAATGCTGAAAGTAGTGAGCATGGTGGTGATAAAAATGCAACAGAAACAGCACTATAAAGGAATCCGTGAGGGCCTGTGTGTTGGTGAGTTTGAAAGCTCACAGCTAAAGAGCTGAATGGAATGAAAAAAGAATGCTTAACTCTCTATATAACAAACACTAGCTTTTAATCGGACAGATCGCAAGGACATTTCTTTCTTTATGAGCGATGTACTATTTTAGTAATACCATATTTAAATGAGAAAATACTTTAGGATATTTTAGAACAACTCACCTCTGAATGGAGACAAAAATAAATATGGAAATATATGCCTGGGTTGATGTATCCAGGAATAAGAAAGCATACAAAACATTTCATAGGTACATAATGTTGAGTGGTACAATATTTGATATTTGATAACTATAAGAAAGGCAATGTGGCAGTTTTTTTCATGCCATATTTTCTCCTTCTTCCTGATGTTTTACATAAGAGAAATGATAAAACTGCACTTTTCTCATTCTTATATTACAATGAAAATTATATATTGCAAAATATGGATTTTTATATTCTTTGCAGAAAATTTCCCTAAAGGCATCCTAATGGGTCGCCAATAAAACACCTTTGAGTTCAGGTCACTAAAAATAAAATCTTAATGTGGCTTAAAAATTAAAGGTCATTATATACTGAAATCATTTTATCAGAGTTTTCTGCTAATATTTACTTGTTCCTATCTCGCAAAGCAGCAAGATGTAAACAACTCATACTTTTCTAGATAACACATCATTATGATAATCACATAAATATATTTATGACCATACAGTTTATGAAATAATTCTGTAAAAATAATCACTTTGGATCTTCTTAGTAGTCTTTCAATTAAAGATAATATCAAAAACCAGAAAGCCAATAGGAATTTAGTAACAGGAAGTTAATCTATATCAAAATTCTTATTAGGGAAGTTAAATTGCTAAGTCAAAAACAAAAAAACACTCCAGCCTCCAGCATATACTAAAATATACTGGGAGCATATACTAAAATATATGACATAGCCAAAAGGTTTGGAACATGGGTGTCGTGTGAAGTAGGCTTACATTTGATGGCTGACATGGCATGGTCCCTGAGCACCACAGGAAGTGACGCATGGAACCAGTGTGCTGGGAATACAACAAACAATCAAGCCAACAAAATACATTTACACTTAGGTAGTATTTATTAACAGAAACAGTATCGATTTGAAACATCCATGGGGGACGCCCTTCACACTGTTCCCTTACTCTGAAAGCCACCTCACCATGTGAGGACCAGTGAGCCCCTTCCCTACTCTTCTTTCTTCCCAGGGCTCAGGTGAAAGAAGATCTCCCCAGGGCTTGGTAATTAGTGTCTTTATTAAGGGAAGGAGGCAAAGTATTTGATGAGATTCAGTCTCTCTCTTTTTGTGGAAATTAATGAATTTCCCTTTCCTTTATTTTCTGATGAGAAAATAGCACATCATAGAAATACAAATGTTTATTCCTGCAAGTGGCTCGTAATGCCTCAGCATTACCACTCCTGTGTACTAAGACGATCATAATTAGGAAATTACAGGTAGCGATATCTCGGAGCTATTTTCTTTCCCTTGCCGGTTCCAAGAATAACTTCATGATTTTCGTCATCTGGGAAGACTTGGGAATCCAAAGCCACCCCCACAAACGCTTCTTGGCAGGCTCGTTCCCCGTGGACATGCGTCAGTACTCGTTATCAACAGGATGGCATTAGAGAGCGCTATTCAAATGCTTTCTCGGCAGTCACAGCAAGAAATCAGGGCACTGCCCTTTGGCCATGAGACTGAAGTGTCGTCTCTCGAGCTGAGCCAGATGGAAGGGCTTCGTGCTGAGCCAGTGGGATACTGGGAGAAAATGCTCCACCGAGAGGGCTTGAAAGAGACCGAAACCAAGAGACAGTTTCCCTGCCTTGTGAAAAATTAACAACCCCAAAAATTCACAATCAAGAAAACGGCTTTTCATTTTTCAAGCTAATTAATGTTTAATGGGAGACCGAGCGTTCCTTCCTCCAGAATTCTCGTGGGCCGGGGGGCGGGGGGAGTCTGTTCAATGTGGGGCTAAATCCAATACATGACAACACCCTGAGATGATTTATTATTAAAATATCTGATATCTGTGACATTAATTAATCATTTTGTAATTTCAAAGTAAGGATGTTCCTTGGGTGATTCTCTGCTCCATGGCAGAGTAAAGAGGCATTTAGAAGTGGATACTTCACAAAGGGCCTCTGAGGAAGGACTGGGCAAACTGTTGACCCTTTTCTTTGCCCTTAACCACCAAACTGAAACACGTTCACACCACCAGCATTTAAAAATGAACACCCTGCTTTCAACTGAACAAAATTTCATCTGTGTGGACTAGATTAAAAAAAACAGCCACCTACTTTTGCAGTTTTCATTTCCTAGCCAGAGAGTCTGTGAAGTTCACTTGTGCCATCCCACATAACACTGCATCTGTATTACTGTCATCCTGTTGCTCACCGATTTTGCTCGAGTGGGCACCAGTAATGTCCCCATTGTGAGACTTGTTGTTACTGTTTTTGGCATGTTGAATACGCCACAGGGAGATTTCCAGGCTCTGCCATGCAGGTGGGATACTCTTGGTAGCTTGCTGGGCTCTCTGAGAGGGACGGAGGAATTGAACCCGGATCGGCCGCGTGCAAGGCAAACGCCCTACCTGCTGTGCTATTGCTCCAGCCAAACATAACAAACATAAGAAATTCATCCACCTTATTAATGTTAAATGTCACAGTGGCAGAAGCTGATGCTTTCAACTTTATTACTGTTGACGGGTGTCACTGTCAGAATTTCCTTCACTGACCTAAGACATGTGATAAATCTCATCTGTCCTGAAGTCACCAGCAGTCCCTACCAAACATCTGTTCTGAAAGTGAAAGAGACAAGAGTCCCCAAAGGAATCCAGTGTAAAGACTAATTACACAGTGTCAAACTGGGCTTTGATATCTGATCATCTGGATGTAAGGTATAAGACCCAGGAAGGTCAGGTGACCTAAAAATAAATGTCAATGCAAAAAGGTCAAGAGCTAGAACTTATGATCAATGACAACTGAAGTCTCTTACACAATCCAATAAATTATTAGCTTAAGAGTTTCCTTGTTTTGCTTATCCCTCATCCTTTCAGTCTACAGTTATTAAATGCCGCTGTGGTTTTTATGCACTATATCATAGGCAGTAAAAGACACAGACCTCCCTCACTTAATACATAGTCAACTTTTATTTTGCAGGCTGCTAGTTAAGGCTATACTTAGTGGCATTCAGGGGCCACTCATGGCTCTGTTTTCGGCTATCACCCCTGTAAGTGCTCAGGAATCTTACATGGTACCAGGAATCCAATCATAATTGGCTGTGTGCAAGACAAGTGCCTTTATTCCTGTACTGTGTCTTCAGCCTTTAACCTTTATTTGGGAATCACTCATCTGACAGTTGTACCTGCTTCTTCAGCTCCTTTTAATTCTAGGAAACGATTCATTTACTCATCCCAACAGTGACGTACATGCCCACATGCAATGCAGGCACTACAGATACATTTTCCTTGAAGTTGACTCACGAGAAGTATTAGAGAATATTCTGAAATATAAGCACTACTTTGGATACTTTGGTATCACACAAAGGAGGCAGACATTTACCCTTGAAACCATTCATATTTATATGCTGGTTCCCATTTTACCACTGAAGTCTCTGGTGTTGGAAAGTGGTTTACAGCAGGTCCAATTTTGAATAAAGCTGATGATATCTCATCTCTTCCTCACTGAGATTACCTCATTTATGCCCCTATATCTTCACAGGCATTGAACAGCGGCCAACATCTTCACACCTATAGACTAGCACCTGTCCTGCACAGCTGGCCATGGGATGGCAGATATAATCAAGGTGGTAGATCAGTAGTTTTCAACCTCCCTACACTTGTGGGCTGCACCAGTCCTCAGGCCCAGAGGTTGAAGAGCACTGATCCAGACACATTCTAAGTTCTTTACCTGCATCGGTAACTTTAGCACTGCAAATCAACGGTTGCTTTTAGTTTTCTTATAGAGAGGAAAACCATTCACGGACAGGCATGTTATGTAGCTCACCAAGCCTGATGGTGGTGGAGCACAGCTCTGACCGTCAGCCTTGAGTCTTCCACGATGACATGAGAAAACCCTTCTCCAATGCTGCTAAAAGTCATTTAACCTCCTGGGTTCTGTTTGGGTGATCATTGACTTTTGATATCTCCACTGATCCTCCCCAGTAAACAACCTGGGATTCATGTTCTCCAGATGTGTACACTGTTCTCCTGTCCCCAGGATGCCACAACAAACACTCACATCTCAAATCTCTTTTGGGTTTCTAGGCCACAGGGGGTCGTGCTCATGGCTTACTATCGGCTCTGTGCTCAAGGATCAAGCCTGGTGAGGCTTGGGGAACAGATGAAGTACCGGGCTTAAACCTGAGGGAGTTGTATGCAAGGCAAATGCCCTACCCACTCTACTATCACTCTGCCCCTTCAGTCCAATTCCGAAGACAGCTGCCTTCAAACAATCCAAACATTTGTTTGGGGGGTGAGGAAGATAATGCAAAGGCTAGTCGTGTGCCTACCATGCCCCTCAGAGGCCCAGGGCTGATTGAGATGAGGGTTTTGGGCAATCTAGGGAGAGTACTGCTTCCTCCCAGATCCCTGCATGGAAGAAAAGAACAAGCCTCACGGTGCCAGCCACCTTATCTTTCAGATAAGCATCTTTTCTTGCTCGTTTTCATGGAAACCCTCGCACTGGGGAGCTTCTCTTTTGTGCGGTCTGGTAGTGCTAGTTTTCAGGCAATTTCAATGTTTGACGATAAAATGTCAAAAACAACTGAGCAATAACATAAAGAAGACAATATTCAATTTTGGAAAAATATTCACTAATTTCTTTACCTATACTTCAAAGAGCAGGAATTACTAACAAAGCTGGCATGATTCAAAATGAACACAGTATTGGGACATCTGCCTGGAGTTCTAGTTAGAACAACCAGTTCCCTTGGGGAAAGTAACTCAATTTGTCTTAAAGTTCCTGTATTTATAAAGCTGGAATAAAATGTGTTCACTCTAGTTCAATGACAGGATACAGAAATAGAGTCACCTCATAGCTATAAGTTCCAAGGGGAATATAGCTTGCATAAAAGATGCTTATATTTCTCACTGTATTTCGGGGAACCCACAGAAGGGTGCTCTGAGGAAAGCACAGCAGCTCAACTCAGTACAGTGCTCACATCAGACTGATCCATGGAATACATGTGTACAGACAAACGCCACTTCATTCTAAGGGATAGAAACAGACATGAACGGAACACGAAGCACAAAGTTGGTACAAGGCAGTAACTGAGCATCTAAAGTTGAAGAAAGCAGACAACGGGCTCTAACGGAGGTCCCAAACAGTGGACATCCACAAAAAATTAAAGAGATGGTTTCTGATGATGATACATGTGAGGAGAAAAAAGCATTCTGGAGAAGGGATGGAGCATTTGTACCACAAACTCTAGGGCAACTGTAGGGTTGCACTCGGATCTAAAGAAAGCTATTGGAAGAATGTAAGTCACGTGAACTTATAGGCATGTTTTTAAGTAAATTAACTAAATAAATGGTTCCAGGGCCAGAGTGACAGTACAGTGAGAAAGGCGCTTGCCTTGCTAGCAGCAAACCCAGTTTTGATGCGCATCCCGTATGGTTCCCTGACCACTGCCCAAAGTGGTTCCTGAATGCAGAGCCAAGAGTAACCCCTGAACATTGCCAGGTGTGGCCAAAAAGCCAAATAAATAAATCAAATGTGCTAAATAAATTTATGAAAGGTATGGCGGGCCATCCTTGGCTGAGCTTCGGGACTACTTTCTGACGCTTTGCACAGGGGTCACTCCTCATGGTGCCAGGCATACAGCTGGTGTTGGTGCACGAAAAGCAAGTAACTTACTCCCTGTATATTCCTCCATCCCAATTGGGATTAATTTAATGTGAAATTACTTACAGTAGCACAAGCTATGAAGAAATTATGTTTGGATCTAAAAACACATGATTCATAGAAACCTTTGAATAAATGAAAGAATATTGAGCCTTTAAGAATATTGAGACAAGAATCCAGAAAACGGGAATGGGGATAGGAAACGTGGTGGCAGTGACGGAGGGAAACAAAATTCAGAAGCATCCAAAGATGGAACTGATAGAATGCGGCAGTTGTGACAATAGGCAAGAGAGAGTCTACAGATTCCAGGCCCCAGGAATTCAATCAAATATTTATCTAAGTTCCACTAGGCAGAGGCACAGAGATGGATTTAAAATTACCTTTGAATTGACCTAAAATATGGAGAGCATCTATCTGTATTATCTAGTTGGGCCAATTTAATCACAAAAGCCCTTAAGAACCCAGAATTTTTTCCACCCCTAGCTAGAAATCTATAAAAGGCAGAAGAGGTAAGAAATAAAGCAAAAACTGTCAGGGAGAATCAAACTGCTACTAGTAAGTAGCTTTGAAAATGGTAGCAGGAAGCCATGAACCAAGATGGACCCTAGAAATTAAGAGTAGAGTGTTTCTGGGCATCAGAGAAAAGAAAACATTGATGCCAGGGATGCCTGGAATTAAATTCAGGGAATTTGACCCAACTTGGAAGTGCTGCTTCTCTAGAAACTCCATGAAAGACTGACTGGGCACCACGGAAATCTTAATTCCAGACCAGCGAGTTTCATGTTAGACTTATGAGATGATGAAATCAATAGAGCTGTGTTGTCTTAAGCCACTAAGTTTGAGTATTTTGCTGGAACAGTGATACCAAGTGAATACAGTAATGGAGTAGAGCGGAGAACGGAATAAGGAAAATGACAAGTCATGCTGACTCAGCCGTTTAGACAGAGCACTGATTTACTGAGATAGACACGAATAATGGAAGAACATTTGAGGAGGATGACAGAAAACAACAATCGCTATTCTCAATATTTTAAGCTTAATCAAGTCTATCATTCGTCGAGTTGGAAATAACAAGAAAGCGGGTAAAAAACGCAAACCTGGAGTTTAGGCTTGGAGGCATAAAAATTGTCCCTATGGTGCATCAGAATGTATTAGGGATGGGGCTGTGTGCACCTTCCAGGGATATACGTAAAGACAGTTAGAACATCTTCAGGATGCCGTCATTAGCAACATCTCGGGGGAACTGGGAGGACCAGGAAGGACAGGCTGCTGGGCGGAAGTGTTCTTCCTCAAAAGATATCTTGAACTAACCTACAGAAAATGAGAAGTGAAGCAATTCAGGGGTGGGTCATTAGTGATGCAACTGAGATAAAATAACATCTCTAGGGTATGGGGCTAGAGTAATAGTACAGCAGGTAGGGCATTTGCCTTGCATGCGGCTGACCTGGGTTCGATTCCCAGCATTTCATAGATTCCGCTGAGCACCTCCAGGAGCAATTCCTGAGTGCAAAGCCAGGAGTTACCCCTGTGTATCACCAGGTGTGACCCAAAAAGAAAAAAAAAGATCCCTAGGGTAGTTCCTAGTCCAAAATGAATGTCCTCATAGAGCAGGGGGAGTTTACACAGAGACATATAGGAAGTGAAAATAGAACAGAAGATAAAAATAATTGTGCTTTTTTTCAATTGAACCGAATTTGTCTCTGCTCAGGGATGGCTCCGGATGGTTCTCTGGGGACCCTATGTGGTGCCAAGGGTTGAGCAAGGGTTTGCCATGTGAAGATAAGCACGTTAGGCCCTGTGCAATCATTCTGGCGCACGATAAGGATTATTATTAAGAAGCCCAGAAACAATGAAGATAATTAACAAACTCCCATAAATCAGAAGAGGGCAGGAAGCAATTATCCACGGATCCTTGGAAGGGAAAACTGGATCTTGGACTTCTTAACTCCATAACTAAGAAACAAAGCATTACTGTCGCTTAGACCAACACGGTGGTGGTCAGTTATAAGCATATGTGCCACAGCAGCAGTAAATAAGCCACGAAATAATAATATCAGATTGACCACCGGGGCAGGAATACTGGGTATATTATATACTTCCCAGCCCAGGATGCACATATTATTAAGCTTCTAAAAAATCAATAAAATAGATGAAAATGTGATATATTAAAATAATTGAAGTAGTAATCATACAACTTTAATTACTTAGTTTTTGAGAAACAGGAAGCACATTAATTTTTCAGCAGCAATGCACTTAGTAGTTCTTTCTTTTATTATGCAATATCAAAATATATTGTAATTCAATTGATACAATCACTGCTATCTGAATATTAATCTTTCATGAGAAATTATGAAAAGAAAATGGGGCCAGAGAGGTAATACAGTGGGTAAAGCACTCACCTTGGATGTAGTCAGGTCATGGTAAAACAACAGTACTGCATATGGTCCCTGAAGCACGAAGCCAGGAGTAAGTCCTGAGCATGGCTGGTTGTGGCCCCCAAATCCACCCACTACCCCCAAAATCTGCTTAATAATATTAGGTATGAGAACATTTCTTTGTGATATTCTTGGTGTGTAATGAAATCTTGTTTTAACTAAAATTTTCTAAAAATGGAATTTTCAATATCCCAAATGGATATTCATACATAAAGCACTTTTTACCTCTGAGCAGAGTAGGTATCAACAGCCTCTTTCCCCACTCCCCACACAAATTTAAACCGAGCATGACTTCTGCCTTAAGCAGGAATTTATCCACAATTAGACCTACGCAAGAAACATATTTAAGGTGGACACTGTGCATTATAGGAGAGTCTCAAGTTCATTTAAAAACCATAAAAAAAGGAAGCCAGGGGAAAAACTCAGAAAAAAATATAGCACTGATGAATTTTATCAACAATCTGCCATAAACATAGAAATAGGAACTTCTAACATAATGTATCAAGCTAAATGTAATGTGAACCAATGCAAAAAATTGAAGCTTTGAAATTGTATAAGTTTGGAACAACTATGATTCGCAGAAACTACTGGAAGGAGAAAATTAATACAGAGTTATCACATCCAGACCCGAGGCATTTCTCATCACAGGTATGGCTGATTTCCAATGCTTCCGTCCCCAGCTCTGCCTTTCTTGCTGAGGACACAGGAATTCGATCAACTACATACTGGCCTTTTCCACTGGACACTTAATTATCCTGTCCTCAAAGTTCACACCCTCATAGACTGTTCACTCGTACGCCATCCCTCTCGACCTAGGCTGATCTCTGTAAATGGAGACCATGCCAGTCCATTCCCTGCAGAGAAATAAAACATGAAAGAGAAGAGACTCCAAACTGGCATTTTGCTGTTTATCCCACAGCAAAAACCTCAAGATGTGTGTCTATTCTGTTTTTTTTTTTTCAAATGAGGTCCTCGACTCCTCCAGTTCAAATTGTTCCTGCTGCTACCACGTCCCTGCCATCAACACCATCATCCCTAGTCTACAATTCTTCCCTGGTTTCCTTCCTGCCTGCTACAACCACTGCCCCTTGAGTCTCCGTACCGAGTCTCTCCAATCTGTAATCACGCCATTGCACTAGCTTGTGGAAACTGTTTCCAGTGAAATCCCCGTCATCATCACCACCACTGTCACCACTCGGTCTCTTCATTCCTACTACCAACATCATTTTGTGTCATCTTGAGCAGAACATCGCCCACAACCCACAAGCTTTCTTCTTATTTTTGTTTTTCCTTTTTGGGTCACACCCGGCGATGCACAGGGGCTCCTCCTGGCTCTTCACTCAGGAATTACCCCTGGCGGTGCTCAGGGGACCATATGGGATGCTGGGAATTGAACCCGGGTTAGCTTTGTGCAAGGAAAACGACCTACCTGCTGTGCTATCGCTCCAGCCCCCGCGCACAAGCTTTCTAAAGTACGTAGGGCTCCTGAACTTGACCCTTTAGGACTTTCCTGTCTTCATTTACTTCTATCTCCTGGTCGTTCCCTGAGCTCTGAACATGACATTTATTTTCCTTCTCAGACCCCAGGAATAATTCTCAGAGCCTGGACTATTTTTTTCCCAAACCTTCACCCATCTCTCTCTTGTTCTCCATTTGATTCTCAGCACAGAAGCTGCTTATTCACAAAACTTCCCATCAGGTGACATTATCTCCTAACTCACCCTTAAGTCCAATATCTATGTACTTTATTTTCAACATGTTACTGACAATGACCTGAAATTATATTGCTGTTACTTTACCTTACTTATTACAAGCCCCAAACCCAGTAAATCTTTAATTTTTTGCTTTTGTTTCTGCTTAACTTCCCATAAACACGTGGACTTTTTGATGACAAATTGGGAATCGTTATCCTATGGAAACGCTATTTTCATAACAGAAAAATGCATGCTATTTGGGAGCATCACTTACTTTACAAGTGAGTGGATCTCCTCTGACCCCCTACCACTTTGACAGTCAGTCTTCACAGGGAGGGAACAGATCCCATAACGGGAGAGTGGCATTCCTTGAACTCTGAGGTGAGCAATAGTCTGTTTTGCAGCATCAATAATGAGCAAAACGTGAAAACTTATTTTTTGGTTCAGTAGATACTGACAATGCTCAACAATGACCAGTGAGGTGACAGGAAGGACTATTTATTGACATGGATGTGTTATGCCCCCGGGAATCTGTGTGTTAGCAAGGCCTAATCTGGACCAGGAACCCAAGTGTATTCAACCAGAAATGCAGTGTAGGAGTAAACCTGGGAGCGCCTCCTAGGGAACCTGACCTTCGAACCCACTGAGAACAGCATCTGCCTCTTGGTCAGACTCCATTAACCTCTGATTATGCTAGTTGCCTCCTAACAAAAATTATACTGAGAATCCCTTAACCTACATCATGACCTTCTTTAAACAGGAAGAGATGTTTAGAACTGATTTGTATGATAGCAATTTAGTTTGTCATTGCGTTGTTCATCGATTTGCTCAAGCGGGCACCAGTAACGTCTCTATTCGTCCCTGTCCCATGCTAGCGTAGTGTAGCCCGATGGCGTACTGGGGGCTCTTTCAGGGTCAGTGGAACGAGGGATGTCATTTGTTACTGTTTTTGGCATATCGAGTACGCCACAGGTAACTCGCCAGGCTCTGCCTTTGGGTGGGATACTCTCGCTAACTTGCCAAGCTCTCCAAGAGGGATGGAGGAAATACTGTAACTAAAAAGAGATAAATTCAATATCTCAATATCTCAATTCAAACTCAATTTAGTTTGAGTCCTAGTATTCCTTATGTTGCCTTATGATAGCAGTTAAGTGATGATGACAGAGAGTTTTATAACTAGTTCTAGACTCACGTTGCACTCCAACTCCCCATACACAGACTTGCCCTTAAATACATAGACAAAGGCTGCTAGGATAAATATACTGGAGAGGAGCTGAATTCATACCATAAGACCCAAGAAAGTACTGATCTTCACAAATGAACACCGAGCAAAATCCCATCAATGCCTTTTTTAGGTTGGGTTTGACTGGTATCCATAAGGAAATGATACTCAAAGGCTTACCCTTGATTTGTATACTATATTTGCCAGTGATTTCAATTATTTCATTGAAGAGACATAGAAAAAACATAATGGCTAAGCATTCATGAATAATTGAAGAGACATGCCTGTGAAGATCTGAGAAAAATTCATCTTTAAAGGCATGTAAGAGAACAAAAGAATTTTCATTTCAAAGGTGAGAATTTGAGGCCTACAGAAATGAGTTCTCGGATTTATTGTTGTTTTGTTCTGTTTTGGGTTTTGGTCTCTAGGCTACCTCTGGGGTGTTTGGGGCTCACTCCTGGCTCTGCACTCGGGGATCACTCCTGATGGGAGTCTGGGCCCAGGTGAGATGCCAGGGATTTAACACAGGTTCTTCTCATGCAAGGCCTTCCCTGGCTGATGTACTCTCTCACCATGTTTTCAGATTTTTGAATCACTACATTTTAAATTTTTGCTCTAAGTCCAGGGACCTGCTTCTCAATAAGTCCCTTTTTCTTGATCTGCTTATAAAGGCAAACTCTTTGGGTTTTACTGATTTTTAAACAATACGATACAATATTGGGTCATGAATTCTACCTGAACAGTGAGATCAAAACTACATTTTTATATATTCAGTTAACAAGTATTATAGCCCCAAAAACAGTTAGCAAAAAATTCATAGCATCATGTATCTCATAAGCATGATTCAGTCACATTTATAATATAAATGTTGATAATAAACATATTATAGATTTGGCCGCAATGATGTCTTCATTTCTAGCTGCAAACTTACTTAGGAGAAAAGCTCCTGCCAAATAACCAGAGAAATCTCTTGCTGAACTGAAATATTTTGCAGGTAAGAGTTCAGACTCAAGCTGAACTTACTTGAAGCCACCAGGTAGGTTACAAGCCTAGGATCTAATATCCCAGATTTGAAGAACCACTCAAACAGAAAATCTGTTGTCAACTTAGCAACCTATAAAATTCTATTTTGAGTAAGACTCTAGGACCTTCATTGCTGGCCCATGTTTAATCATGGAGTCGTGTCCTTTCACTTTAAACAATGCTGTTCAAGATGCAACTATAGGAAAGTACTACAAAAATATGCCACTTTGGCAAAGGGTTTATTTCACAGGTGACATGATGCGGGCAGTGTGGAGGCTACCTCTGAAAAAGATATTTACATTTAACCTTCTCTCTTAAGGGTGTTACCCTCACCAGGACAATGACCCTAGTCTCCCTTCTCAGTAAAGAAAGCAGAACCTCCCTCTGCATGCCTCAGTTTCTGCACCTTTCCTGGTCCCCCATCTAGCTGGCCTGTTTTCCATTCCTCAGTCTTCTATCTTTTCTGCGCTACTTAAGGTAGTATCTAAAGTCAGGCCTACAGGGTACTCAGACTTTTAGGGTCTCTCTTCTCTATGCAGAAAGAATACATGTGATTAACAAACTTCATATTTTTTGGAGAATAGGTTTATAAATAAGAATCTATAAGCTATAATTAAAAAGAATTATTGAATCACTGTCAGATACAGTTACAAAGCTTTCATATTTGAGTTTCAATCATACAATGATCGAACACCCATCCCTCCTCCAGTGCTCATCTCCCACCACTAACATACCCAGTACCCTGTCCTCCATCCCAACCCTCCCCTTGCCTTTATGGCAGACAATTTCCACCCTACTCTCTAAGGATTGAGCTTCCATATGACCCAGAAACACCACTTCTGGGAATATATCCCGAAGGTGCAAAAAAACACAGTAGAAATGGCATCTGTACCTGTATGTTCATTGCAGCACTGTTCATAATAGCCAGAATCTGGGACCAACCCGAGTGCCCAAGAACAGACAATTGGTTAAAGAAACTTTAGTACATCTACACAATGGAATACTATGCACCTGATAGGAAAGACAAAGTCATGAAATTTGCTTGTAAGTGGATCGTCAGGTAGAGTATTATGCTAAGTGAAATGAGTCAGAAAGAGAGGGGCAGACATAGAAGGACTGCACTCTTTTTTCCTATTTTTTTTATTTTGGGTCACACCAGGTGATACACAGGGGTTACTCCTGGCTCTGCACTCAGGAATCACTCTTAGCGGTGCTCAAGGGACCATATGGGATGCTGGGAATCGAACCTGGGTCAGTCGCATGCAAGGCAAACACCCTACCCGCTGTGCTATTGCTGCAGCCCCAGGACTGCACTCATTTTGTGGAGTATAAAATCACATAACATGAGACTGACACCCAAGGACAGTAGAGACAAGTTGGCTGCCTCATGAGCTGGGGGAGAAGGCAGCTGGGATAGAGAAGGGATCACTAAGTCAATGATGGATGGAGGGATCGTTTTGGATGGGAGATGTGTGCTGAAAGCAGATAAAGGGACAAATGCAATAGCCTCTTATATCTGCACTTCAAACCATAATGCCCCAAACAAACTTCATTTTGACTCGATCTCTCATCAGTCTGATGCATGCATGACTATCGCTTTAGCTTCTGGAAAACCAAGAGATATACAGGATAACTTCCTCTGCACCAACACAATGACAGAGTCTTCTGAACTCAGAATAGATGATTATACACATCAACCAGGCCTGTGCCCTGCTCAGCCCCCAGATCTGAGTGCCACGCATGTCTCCACAAAGGCAGCATCACAGAGGAGAACACCCCACCCTGTTTTGCATGTGTGCTTGCTCTGCCATCCCTCGGCTGGGGCCCCCTGGCCCTGGCCTGTCTGGAAATCCAGAGCTCAGCTCTAGTTCAAGGCCCAAAGGCGCCAGGGAGGGCGCCTTGCTCGCCAGCAGAGGGATCACGTGTGATCACGTGTACCAGCCCATGTTCTTGGCTAGCTCATGTATGGCAGAGAAGGTCTGTGATCACCAGGACTGCACCTTCCTCGTGTTTCTCATGCAAATACATAATTGAGAAATTCAAAGCAAAGCATCTTATCATCTTCCTCTCACTGCCTAGTATCAAAACTGTAGACTCACTAAGCCTCAATTATAAGGGACAGTTACAAAAGGTGAAGAATATGGGGCTTTAAAACTTATTCTGTGTGTGTGTGTGTGTGTGTGTGTGTGGTGTAGTAATAGTTGATAAAAAATTTCAAATACCAGAAAGTAGGTACTCTGGTCTATTATGTCAAGGGTGTTTTGATTTTTTTTAAAGTTTTGATTTTAAAAAGAGACACCATCTTATAAATCATCTGTTTCATTAGAATCCCTACACTTCAGTCAATGCAAACCTAAACCTTCTAAGCTAGAGTCTAGTATTACAGAATACCAAAATATCCTAAAGCTCGTCATCTTTGGAAAGCATGTTAATATATGTTCAGTATATAAACAATTCCCCTGAAATATATTTAAATTAATAATTTCTTTTACAAACAGATGGATTTGTATCATGACACACTAAATTTCACTTGTGCACTGTTTTTTTCAAATATATGATGCACAGTATACTTGAAAATGAAGATAAGCTATTCATAGAAAACTGGGTTAAAAATACTCTATTGCATTTCAAGACTAAGTCTCTTCTTATTTTTTTAAAACTGAAATAAACATTAACAAAACTTACAGCTTTCTCTAAGGGTCAGTCACCAGCAACCTACATGAATTCCGCAACTGGATAGAGCCAATGAATTTCTGTCTTCATCAGGTTTCAGTTTTCTGATCAAACCCGTCTTGGAACCTAATAACGGAGCCAAGCCACACATGCAGAATGAGCTCTACCAATCTTCTTTGTGACATTTTCCAATAAATGTTTCCGATGTCAAGATTTCTTAATCAAAATCTATTTTCCTTTGGAGTTGTTTTCATTTTAATGTCAAGAAGGCATTCACAGAGCAATTATCCTGTTTAAAGGAGCTTGTGTGAGTCCTGAAATTATGGACTGACGCTTTACTCACAATTATGCAGATCTACACGTGTGCCTATCTATGTTCTTTGCACTTGTTGAAGCTTAAATTAAGCTTTTGAAAGCTGAAAATTTTATTAATTAAAACTTCAGAGAGTCTCTTGCCCGCACGCCTGGCTGTCTTCCCCGGGGCCCCTCGGAGGGGATGGGCTCCAGCTTCCCTCCCCACCCCGAGCAGAGCTCCCGGCGGCTGAAGACCACTGGAACCTGGCCACAGCCATGCTTGAGGCCCCTCTCCACACGTTCGGACAGGCCTCATGCATGAAGGTACCGGCAGAGGAACCCAGGTGTGTGTAATCCCATCAATGGCCAACATCCAGAGACTTAAAAGCAAGCTCCCAGAAGTGATATCTTTACCCTATTTCTCCCTCTGGGAGAAACTGGCAATCTTCTGAGTTTCCTGCCCACATGGGACAGCCTTGCAAGCTTCCCATGGTGTATTCATATGCTAAATCCAGTAACCAGCTGGATCCCATTCCCCTGACCCTGAAAGAGCCTCCAGTGCAACATCATTGGGAGGGCTGAGTTGAGAGAGACTTCTAAGATCTCAGGGAAGGAACGAATGGAGAGGTTACTGAGCCCGCTTGAGAAATCGATGATTAGCGGGATTTCGTGATTCGTGAAAACCTCATATAATAATTATGAGGGGCGGAAATAGTCCTGGATCCGTGGCAGGAGCTATGTCCAGTGCTGCCTGGCAGACACGAGGCCTTGAACCAGGGTAATCACATGCAAGGCAAGCGCCTTCCCTGCGGTGCCATCTATGCCTGAGGGTGTTCTCAGTGGCTCTGTGTGAAGTGCTCACCCCACCCCCGGGACAGCCAGGTGTGGCCCCCAAACCTAAAACATATAACAACATGCAGAGTTGCTGAGAAATGTTTTTTGTTTCTTTTGCTAGGGGCGGGATCGATAGCACAGTGGGTAGGGTGTTTGACTTGCATGCGGCTGACCCGGATTCGATTCCTCCGTCCCTCTCAAATGAGCCCGGCAAGCTACCAAGAGTATCCCACCGTACGGCAGAGCCTGGCAAGCTCCCTGTGGCGTATTCGATAGGCCAAAAACAGTAACAACAAGTCTCACAGCGGAGACATTACTGGTGCCTGCTCGAGCAAATCAATGAGCAATGGGATGACAGTGCTACAGTGCAATTTGCTCAAAGAACCATGATTTACAAAGTTCTTTAAAATTGTAATTTAGAACATATCATGTCCAGCACCCTCCCCTCCACCGGGGCTCCCAGGCTCCCTCCCACCCCCACACTATTCCCAGCCTCTGGCATTCGCAGGCACATTTTTAAGTCTGGCCCTGAAGCCTGGGTCTCCTGTGTGCAGTGCTGTTGAGTCTGTGGTCGGGGCACTGAGGGCTGCCACCCCTTTGCACCAGCCTCCGATCCCTGCTCTCTACTCCTCCCTAGCTCTTCTCTGCCCCTCCATTTCTTTACTTCCCTGGAGTTATTTAAATACTAGTCAAACGGGAGCAGCTCTTCTTACAATAGGCAAGCTAGCCTGGCCACCTGTTTTAAACTTAAAAACTGAAATTAAAAAAAATACTAAAAAATAATTCCAAGATCAAAGAGATCTTTAAAATCAATCAAAGCTCTTGAATTTCCTCCGCAACATGTTTTATTTCTGCTTTTTTAAAAATACCCTGGATCTTTCAAATGAGGGAACTAAGACCCAGAGAGGTTGACAAATAATTCTTTTGTTTGTTTGTTTTAAATCACATGCGGTGTGGCAGGAGGCTGGGGAGAAACCACCCTTCGGCTACTCATCAGTTCTCTGTTAAGTTTTTAAAACAGTTTCCATGTCGCAGCAGGTGAGGGGCCAGCTGTGCAGGATAGCTAGCGACGGTTGGCTTGCCTGGCCCAGAGCTGTTGGGAGGTGGTCAGGCAGACCAAACCTCTGGGAGAAATGGCTCAGGTTCAAGTGCAGCAAATCAAGCTCTTTCTGCAGTGCCTCCTCTGATGGGGTGCGGGAGAAACTCATCCCTCTGGGGTTATGCTTACTGCTGGTGGCCTCCTTCAGGTCTTGGCTTCCGGAGTGTTCCCCACCTGTTCTTACATGATAATTCTCATCTTGTCCATTGTATCTTTCTGTCAAGGCCCATGCTCTGCACGGCACAAGGATAATCCAGCACCAGCTGCAATCCCAAACATCAAGAAGCATAGAACTGGAAGGAACAGTTTTGCAAGACCCCCACCACCCTCCCAAGCCCCCCCCCCAATACTATGATGGTTGTTTATTGTCCAGCATCTCAAAATACTTCCTGCTCTTCCATCCAGGCAAATGTGTTCACTGCAAAAGACTAGTGGATGTCAATCCACAGAAACAGAAACACAGCTGGAACTGGCCGGTAGATTCTTAACTGCAGAATTCATTGGAAGACACTTACTGTCCCATGTGCAGTATCTGACCGATCACTTCACGATGGCCCTGATGTTGAAAGTATTTTTGTATCTTTTGTATCTTTTGCTGTTTCTTTGAGTCAACACTTTCTCCCCTTTACATATAGCATTTTCCTAGTTCCTGTTAGACAAACTAATTCTTCAATTCTTTTCGTATTGTATCCATTCCCAGTGCATCATCTGTCATACCCATTATTACTTCTTTCAAATTTTCTATGAAACCCCAGGAATACATTTCCACCAGCCTTTACCTTCACAGATGACCAATCGGTTGCTTGAAACCATGAGTGCTTCTCTCCCTACCCCTCCTGTCACATTACATTCTTCCTCTCACCCAGCTCAAAATCGCAGCTCAATTCTAACTGCTCCTTTGCCTCCATCTGCATGTATTCCCAAGTCGATGAGTGTCTGTCAAATATGACACCATATTTATCTCCAGTGATACCATATCCGTGATTTCTCACCAGTGGAGAGAAATTCCTTGGCACTGCTCACTACCTAGAGTCTCAGTAATATTTCATTCTCATCTCCTCCAAGGCAGTTGATATCACAGTCTCCAACTCTGAGTCATGTTTTCCTTCTCCTGTAGCGATTTTGTGCTCAGTCATCACAAATGAAATGTGAGTTTGGCAATATGCAGTTTGCTAACATTTTCTTAGTGCAGCCACTCAAATAGCTACTAAGCAGGAAGGCTGGAAAGATAGTACAGGGGTCAAGGGTCTTTTGTGGCATGTAGTCGACCCTGGTTTGATCCCTAGAACCTCAATAGCAATGCAAGGAGTGATCACTGAGCAAAAAGCAATGAATAAGTCTGAGCATCACTGGGTATTTACCTAATCTTCATCTGTATCATCTATACATGTCATCTCTCTCTCTTTCTCTCTCTCTGTCTCTCTCTCCACACACACACAAACACACACAAACACACACACACCAGAATTAGTGAATCATTATAAGTTTAGAATGATTGTTAGGTTACAAACACACATATGAATAAAATCTCTTATTATTTAGTATCTGTAATGTTAGTGGGACAAAGAAAATTATATTTCTACCAGTGTTATGGGAAAATCATTCTGGTGCTTTCTGGGTCAGGGTTAAACAAAGGTCTTCATTACTCAATCCTCAGAGCCATTAATATGCTAATGGACATTGTAAATTTCCTAATAGGGTAAAGGAATATACAACTATTAGGTTATTATATCAGAGAAAGGGTTTGTCCCTTGGCACATGAAAACAGCTTAGACTGGTGAACACGCATGCTTGAGTTTATGGGTGGGAAACTGATGCTAATGGAACTCAAGCAATTATAGTATTAGACTGTAAAATGGTGGAGACCATATTTCCTTTTTAATATGCTAAAAGCTTTTCCTTTTCTTTTATTTTTTTGGTTATCCTTTTCTGGTACACACTTAACAATTTGACAAATTGCCCTATATTTTCTGTCCACTCTATCTCAGATGCACAGGTTTGTTTTTAACTCATTTGGAACTGGCCATAGTAGGTACTGGAAGATTTTTTTTTCTTATTTTGGTTTGTGTGCCACACTGACAAAGCTCATAGCTAACTCCTAGATCTGTGATCAGGGCTCACACCTGCTGGTGTCAATGCACTGTACGTGGTACCAGGGTCTAACCTGGCTTGGCCACAAGGTAACCAGTTAGCTCCTGTTCTAGCTTTCTGGCTTGGTACTTGATGCATATTTCAGACCATTTGGAAAGATCACTTGTCACTTTTGGGGGGAAAGGGAGCACAACCACCAGGGCCCAGGGCTTACTCTTGGCTGTGTGCTCAGGACTCACTCCTGGTGCCACTCTGGGTCCATATCAAACACCCAGGGTGGCCATGTACAAGGTAAGCACCCTACCTGCTGCATTGTCTCCCCACCCTTCAGCTGCCATCCTTAATACTCTAATAACAATGCACTATCATTCCTCCTGGGAAAATCAATTACATACATATGTATACACAAAAGCCACGAAGTTTGTGTATATGTTATATAAACCTTTAAACTGTGATATATATATACATATATTCTTAGTCACATTAGATAAATATAATATGTGCATATACAGATACACTAGATTGTTAATTTCAAATGGTAACATAACATATCATGGTAGAAATGTCTTAGTATTAAATGATAATAAATGAATGGAATTTGGTAAAAAATAGTATACTCTCACCTTTTTCATACCTAAAACTATCTGGTGATAATACAGTAACAAAAAGTAAATCTCAACTCAGTGGCACAATTACCACAAATATCTTTTTCACAATCAATCATGTTTAGCCCACCCCACTGGGGGCTGTCACCTAAACAGTCCCTCAGGAAAGAGACAAGGTGGCTGTGTGGTTGTGAGTCATCCCTGTCTGTGCTCAGTGTGTGTCCCTGGCTCTGCGCTTTGGGGTCTCTCTGGAAGTACTAGTCCTCCTTTCGCAGTGCTAGGGCCCAAACCCATCAGGACTGCCTGCAAGATGAGTGCCTTTACTTTCTGTCTTCTCTTTCTCTCTGGCCCTGCATCTTTGCTCGTAAACTTTCAAGAAATATTTGAAATCATGTATTCAATGTACTTGAGCATCAACAAAATTTTAACCGGTGAAATTTTATGTTTTTAGATTTTAAAATCTCCTACATCTTAAATAAAAATAAGTCATTTCTTTGGTTGCAGTAGAACATGTGGGTATAAACGATATCCTTTTATTTTCTGTAATTCTGACTTAAAATAATAAATATTGGGGCCTTTGACACCGGGGAATGGGCGAGTGAGTCTCCCAGGAAAATTGCTCAGAGTCATGCCACCTCGTCCACCCAGCCCTGACCCTCGGTGGCCATAAAACCAGGGTCACACACCAGATAGCACAGATCACCCCCATGCACAGAACTGGCAGATATTCTAGAAGCTAGCCAGTTCGAACCCATGCTCTACCTAGCCCGTTCCTTCCAGAAGAAAACACCAGAAGCTTCTTGTTCACAGTGAATACCTAATTGTCACTGACTCCCGCGGGGTCCTGTGAGACCCGCATGGCCTGGCCCACCCCTGTCTCCTCCAAACAGAGACTAAAAAGGCTTCCTAACCTCATGCAGATCGGAATCCTCACATTTCCTTCGAAAACCACGAGCCAACAGGCACCCAAGTGTATAACCCGTGACGTCATGGCCCATTTTCTGCAGCTGGAGGGTGCCTCCTAGTTCCAAATGCAAGCGCCCAGTGACACCCAGCCCGGGACTCGGGGAGAAAACAGCTCTCCCAGCGTTTCCCAAAGCCCAACGCCAGAGAACCGACGTGGTGTTCAGAACAAACGAAGCCCCTGTCTGATGCAGCTGGGCATGACCACAGAAGGCCCAGCGTGTCTGCCAGACCGTGAAGGGCTGATGCCCACTGACCCGGGGTGAGTCCAGCCCTAACGCCCGGCCGCGTGATGCTCCAGGCTCTGTGGAGGAGGATCTGCCTAGGGGTAACACCCAGGGAGTCAGCGCCAAGCCATTCACACCGCGCTCTCTGTCCTGATTCTGCTCCGTGGATCTGGCAGTCCAGTACAAATAGAATTACGCGGAATCAGTGTCAGGCTCAGGACTATCATATTTGCATACTTTTTACTGAAAAGTTCTGCTTTTTATTTTTTCCCCTAAAACAAAATCCATATATTGATGCAAGACGACTGTTGATTACATTTTGGAAACGGAGGAAAAATCTGTTAAATACTCACCTCTGGTTGATAAAAATCACTGGTTATATTTTGCATGAAAATGGGTTTGAATTGCAAGAAAAATACAAATATTTGACTTTTCTAGACACCTGCTTCTGATTTCACTACTGAGAATTAATGAGTGATTTCTTCCTGAATTTTCATTTATGTCTTTAGGATTTTTTGATAGGTAACAGCTTTCCCTGATTCTGACTTTACATTATTATTTATTCAAGGGGGCTAGTGGCTTGGGGTCACATGAAGGGTGCTCAAAGAGATGCTTTTAACTGTTCAGAGGTAGCTCCCAGTGGTACTAGGAGCCCAAGATGTGCTAGATATGGAAAGCAAAACTAAGCAAAGCATAAGACTTCAAGCCTACCTTGTATTATCTCTTGGCTTTTTATTTTTGTCATGGAAAAAAGTCTTGCAAATAGGACCTATTTTTATATTACATGAATATGCTTAATGTAAAAACATGTTAACTTTCAAACAAAATATGATGCAACTTATCTAATTTAAATGAGTACTCTTATTTCCAGACCAAGGTTTGAACTTGGAAAAATGTCTGTTTTAATGTTAGTAGTTCCTTTTGCACGAATTCTATGAAATACCTTTAATACTTGTTACATGCTCTTTCTCATCACTCAGGAGCCAGATGATTTCCCGATACCAAGGCTGGTTCATTAAATAGATGAAGGCTTCCCTTTTTCAGCTAGCTTATTCTAAAAGCTACTCTAAGCACCTTTTCTCCCTTAACCCCAAGACTTCGAGGCATGCACATATAATCCCCAGACAAAATTATGCTATTTTAAAATGACATAGTCATTACCATTTCAGAATAAAGCTACATCTGAATTTGTCAAATTAATCCTTTGAAAGTTAACAGTCTCTAAGTAATAAGTAACGGGAGCCCCCACCCCCGGCCCTACCCCCTCAGGTTAAAGCACTAATACTCATTTAGTAAAGAGAGTCCGCCACCAAGACCATGCTTTAGATGAACTATGTACCTAATGTCAAATTCTAACACAGAATCATGGGAGGAAAGAGGAGGAATTTCAATATGGCTCTGATAATCAGATTAAAACACTTGAAAAGGAAAATAAAATGAAATTATTCTCTTTAGTGAAAGAAAACTAATGCTAGGGGGCTAAAGAGAGAGTACAGTGGGCAGGACTCTTGCCCCACACTTAGCTGATCTGGGTTTGATCCCCTGAACCACATATGGTCCTGGGGCTGTGCCAAGAGTGATCCCCAAGGGGCTGGAGCAATAGCACAGGGGGTGGGCTGCTTGCCTTGTAGGCAGACGGCCCGGATTCGATCCCCAGCATCTCATATGGTCCCCGAGCAACATCAGGAATAATTCCTGAGTGCACGAGCCAGGAGTAACCCCTGTGCATCACTGGGTGTGACCCAAAAAGAAAAAAAAACAAAGAAAAAACTAAAAACCAATAAAGAGTGATCCCCTGGCACAGAGCCAGGAGGAAATCCTGGGCACCATGGGCTTGGCCCAAAGGAAGTTTTTTAAAAAGAAAGAACACTAATGCTAAATTAATTTAACACCCGTGACACTGCTTTCTCTCCTCTGCACTGCAAGTGTTCCCAACTTTCACTGTCACTTTCACTGTCATCCGTTGCTCATCGATTTGCTCAAGCGGGCACCAGTAACATCTCTCATTGTGAGACTTATTGTTACTGTTTCAGACATATCGAATAAACCACGGGTAGCTTGCCAGGCTCTTGCTGTGCGGGCCTGATACTCTTGGTAGTTTGCCGGGCTCTCCAAGAGGGGCGGAGAAATTGCATACCCTATTGCTATGCTATCGCTCCAGCCTGTTCCCAACTTTAACAAATAAAAATTCAAATAAATTCAATGATAAAACAATCACTGCTACAGTTCTTAACTGTGCATTAACAATAAGCAGGTCGTTTATTGCATGCCATGAGCAATTTTTAAAGTTCCATGGAATATACTGCAATGTATAGCTTGTAGCTCTCTGTAAATTTAAATAAGCAAAAAAAAAAAGTTCCAGAAATAATAACAACCGTAACAACAAAGGAGCCGGAGGTTCTTTGTCCTCTTAACCGCTTCTTCCACACTCTTGAAGGCGTTCCACGATACTCTCTGCCTCCTGCGCAGTTCTGGCGCCAAGTCGTTCCTCATGTTGAGTTCTCGACCCATGTACACATACTGCTGCATTTGCATTCAGAGATGTTCGTTCAGTTGAGAGCAAATGGAACGTCAGGAACTCGTTCATTTTACATGAACATTGTTTTGGTGAGATTCAGCTGCAGTCTGACCTTTCCATACTCACAGTCGAAGTTGACCAGCATTTGTGCCGCTTGGCTAATGTTTGGTGTTATCAGAACTATGTCATCGGTGAAGTGGAGGTGGTATAGTTGCTGACCGTCTATCTTCACTCCCATTTCTTCCCATTTCAGTCGTCACATGATGTTCTTGAGGGTGGCACTGAAGACTTGTGGTGAAATGGTATCACTCTACCGAACCCCTTTCATCTTTTTGACTCCACTGTTCTTGCACTAACATACACCTCAGAGATCTGGGCCCTACGCAACAGGATGAGAACGCTATTGGGGTATCCCAAAGAGGAATCGGAAGAGCTATGCTTGGAATACCACATTTCTCTCAAGTTCTGATCTCTGTCGACGGTCAAGAATCAGGACACTGTCTTGTTTGCTGAGGTGTCAAAAATCAGATGGGCCAGACACATAATGCGATTCAGAGACGACCACTGGACTAGTTCTGTTACTGACTGGATTCCACGGGACATCAAAAGACCGTGTGGCCGCCCACCTACAAGACAGTCTGACTTCTTCGTCAAAACCCTGAGTGAACGGTTTGAGGTTCTTCCTGTTCCTGGAGCGAGCAGATACTACTGGGCTACACTAGCACGTGAGAGGGATGAATGGATACGTTACTGTGCCCGCTCGAGCAAATTAAAGATCAACGGGATGACCAATGATACAAGTGACAACAACAAATGAATGATAACTCTACATAAACAGCATATAAGAAATAGTCACAGAGCTGACATTTGTAGAGAACATATGTAAGTAAACAAAAATAGTTCATCAATGATGTTTCTTTTTTTTTTTCGAGGTGGCATGCAATTTTATTTTATCATTTTATTTTATTTTTTTTCATCCTACAAAGACCCAGTTATTTTATTTGGTTTTGTTTTTTTTTAAATAATTTATTTATTTTTTAATTAGTGAGTCACAGTAAGGGTACTGTTACAGATTCACACATTTTCATGCTTGTTTTTCCCTCATGCTATGTTTGAGAGCCCATCCCTCCACCAGTTCCTTTAAGTATTTAGTTTCTAAACACTTGGAGCGTTTAGAAGAAAGGAACATTGTACTCAAATATTCATTTCACGATAATCCTAGGAAAAAATTGGGAGAGAAGTTTTTTCTTAAGCTTTCGAACACCGCACACACACACACACACACACACACACACACACACACACACATACGCCATCTCTACTGATTTTCAAAAAGGATCACCCCAATTGAGAGAGCAAATCATAAAGTTTTCAGCAAATAATACTGGAAAGGAAAAAGTTCGTGTCTATTTTATACTTAATCACACCATTTGAAACATTAAATTTGAAATGAAGCAGATTTAAATGTGGAAAATAAAACTATATAACATTTTTACTAGAAAAAAATCAGGAAATATTTATACCCAAGCATTAGATGACTATTTTTATTTGGGACCACACACAGCTATGTTCAAGAACTGTACCTAGCTGTGCTTAGGGACCATTCCTGGTAGGCTTAGGGGACAATATAAACCAGGCTGGTTCCATGAAAAACAGTACCTTTCCCCAGATTATCTCTGACTCACATGGGG
Source organism: Sorex araneus (assembly GCF_027595985.1). Classification (NCBI taxonomy): domain Eukaryota; kingdom Metazoa; phylum Chordata; class Mammalia; order Eulipotyphla; family Soricidae; genus Sorex; species Sorex araneus. The sequence goes on from NC_073302.1 coordinate 103,625,970, forward strand.
ATTACGTAGTTAAAGGCACTAACTACACAATACAACTATGTACGTACTAGAACCCATCAAAACCATACTTTTAACTCCTCAAATTTTTTTAATGAAAAGGGATTGAAGGAATGTATTTGCAAGTCACATAGCTAATAAAACCCTCTAGAATATGAAGAACTCATGATTAAAGAATACTAGTAAGATCATTTGATTTATGGAAAAGACAAATGTTTTGAATGAACATTTTATCTTATTTATTTATTTTGCTTTTTGGGTCACATCTAGCGATGCTCAGGGGTTACTCCTGGCTCTGCATTCAGGAATTACTCCTGGCAGTGCTTGGGGGACCAAATGGGATACCAGGGATTGAACACAGGTCAGCTGTGTGCAAGGGAAATGCCCAACTCACCGTGCTCTTGCTCTGATTCCTGAATGAGCATTTAAAAAATAACACAGAGATGATAAGTATGTTTAAAAAAAAAGGTTCACAGAGGACTTGGGTATCAGAGACATGTAATTTGAGGTCTCTAAGACACCCCAAGTATTTTCAGCATGGCCCAAACAGCTAAGATGGGTAATACCTCCGGGGAACAGCTGAATTTCCATCACAGCCCACGGAAAGCAAAACTCTGGGAAACAACACGGTGACCTCCTAAACCCAGCACCGAACTCAGTAAGTTGGCCAGAAAGACGAAGACACATGTCTGCACTTGGACTTCCTCTTGAACGCTGAGAATCACCCCAAAGAGATGTAACCCGAGTGGCTAGACAAATACAATAGATTATATTCAACAATGAACTATGGTTATGTCACTGATGCACTCAAAATATGGATTAATCTCACAAGTATTGTGCCAATAGAAATTATAAATTTCTGAAAGTAAAAGTCTCTTCTAAGTCTTTCTGATACACAAGAGTGGGTCCCTCACAAAGAGATCCAAGGCTATCAGGGTCAGGGGTGGCATAAGAAGGGGATGGACTTTACAGGGGCACCAGGACTATGCAGTTAGTTATGTGGCCCTATCCCTTTTAAACAGAATTATGCCCTTAATTATTGGTCATTTTTTAATGATGCTTCAATTATAGTGGGTAGGGTGTCTGCCTTGCACACGACTGACCCAGGTTTGATTTTTCCGTCCCTCTCGGAGAGCCTGACAAGCTACCCATGGCATATTCAATATGCCAAAAACAGTAACAAGTCTCACAATGGAGATGTTACTGGTGCCTGCTCAAGCAAATTGATGAATAATGAGATGACAGTGCTACAGTGCTATAGTCAACATAAAAAAAAAATTAAAGGTCTTTGCTAAGAATTCAGACAGGAATTGGAGAGATAATACAAGAGTTACAGCCCTTGCCTTACCTGTTGCTGACCCTGATTTGATCCTGGCTCCACATATGGCCCCCAGAACCCCCCACCAGGAGGAATCCTGAGGAAAGTGCCATGAATAAGCCCTGAGCATGGCCAGGTGTGGCTCTATACCCTACCTTTCCCCCATCCCCTCACACATACACAAAAGATTTCAGAGACAGACTAAATATTTTAAACTATAACTAAAATCACCACACACACACAAACACACACACACATCACCCCAGGCAGATATTCCAGAGGAGTCCAAGGGATGTGGTTTCATGCATTCTGACTACAACAGCATCTGTCGTCTGTGTGCACATAAATGCAATAATCTAGAGTCTCTGAGGAGATATATTTCCTTTGTGAATCAATCTTCTACTCAATCAGCTACTTCCAAAGGAAGGAAGGCAGGCAGAGAAGCGTATGTCATCACAGAGGAAGTCCAGAGGGGAAACACAAATGTTAGGAAGCCTGGAAATCAGTCCCCATAAGTACTGGCCCTCTTTGACAGGTCAATCGCCACCAGAGCTTGGTGAGTACCTAGAAGTCAGTGAAACTCATCCCCAAGCAGAAAAATACCAGCATCAGCGTCAAAGGTAAGAACTGGAAGTTGTTTGGAATCGCCTGACTCTGAGAGGAGAGGCCTAGCACGAGGGCAGAGGGAATAAAGAATCAAGAAGACTTCCACTGACTAGAACCTAATCAGTCTGGGAGCTGATATTAGACTTCATCTCTCATTGAATTTGCTTGAAGACCTGAAATTCTAGATCTCTACCGTTAGAGGCCATAATCTTGCTTGAAGGCCCAAAGATCGAGCTTGTTTTAGAAGGACCAACCTCATCTGTGCTGTGGAGCAGCCTTTTACCTCCCCCTGGTTCTCTTCATCTGAAAGAGCTTCATTTAGCCCACACAGGGCATTTTTCACATAGGATAAATTAATTCCATGTGAGGATCTTGTTACCAGTCAACTGCCTAGAAATTTTCTTTTGAATCACACCCAAAGCCTCCAATATGAGACAAAAACACTATGAGGTCCAAAAGGATCTCACAAACACCGAGATATAAATAGTATTTAACCCTCAAACTGGCCCTCCGCCCCCCAAGAAACATACACACCATAAGAATCCTTCTGACATAGATATCATCTCAAGGTCATATTGGATAAGTGCTAGAGAGGATGAGGCTGCTTAGTCATTGATGCTGACAGAAAGAATGAGTGACAGGGAGGAATCAGGAGAAAGCAAGAGTGCAAAGCCCAAACCCAGAACTAAAGAACAAATTGAAACCAAAGGATGATGACCCAGGGACTCTAAACGTTCCTAAAAATGCAGTCAATTGGGCAGCATAGAATGGTACGAGCAGCCTTTTGAGGACTGTGCACAATGCTCCAGGTATACCAGATGCCTAATGTGAAATAAGCATTGAGACCAAAATGAAAATGTAAACCAAGCAAAATCTAAAATTGCACTGGTGGTGGTACTTTTGCCAGCAAATTTGGTGGAGGGACACTGCTATCCCACTCCGTTGTCTTTCTCATGGTGATAACCAACTCATCTGCTTCCCCCTAAACACTCCACAGTGTTTACCCCTTATTTCATTTGATTGCACATTTCGGGCTGATTGCTTGTTGTGGCCTCCTGATTACCTCATTTAAAGTTTCTAATTGCATTGTCTTAAAAGCGAACACTACAGCCCACGTGACATTTAATAATGAGGGTAAAGCTAAACTATAAGTTCACAGGTAAGACATTTACATAATTCATTGAGGTGATATAAAAACAGTGGCATATTAGCAACAGACACAGTGATAATTACAAAATTATATTCTACCAGCCATCCCAAATTGAAGAGTCAGGGCGTTGAAGTCACTTAAGTTGTTAAGTGGTTGGGTCTTGGAATACGCTTCAGTTCTGCTAGACACTGGCTGTGTCTCCAGTGGCTGTGCTGTATAATTAAAGCTCTCTCTTCGAGTGGCAGAGACAGCCAGATGAACATACTGCCCAGGATAGCAGCAACTACAACACTGCCTGCCCCCCTTATCCCCGCCGCCCCCACACACCGATTCACAATGTTTGCACCAGGCTCAGCAAGTTGACAGAGCGGGAGGATGTGGAGAACAACTTTTCACATGTACACAGTGCCGTCTGTCGGTTGTTCTGGTTTGGGTTTGGTCTTGGTTTGTAGTGCCCCGCTGAACCAAGCTCAAGAGCAGTGTTCAGTGCCCAGAGGTCCAGTCACTCCTCATGGTGCTCACAGGATTTTGCAGGCTGTGCATCAAGCCTGAGCTTTTTGTAAGGCAGAGCACGTGCTCTTGGGTTCGAGAGAGCTCCATGGGCTAAGCTCATACTGTGCATGGGGGAATGTCACGATTGTATCCCAGGCACTGAATAAATAATAGAACAGCACCAGGGGTGAGTCCTAAGTACTGAGAAGGAGAAACCCCGAAGCACCACTGAGTGCCTCCACCCAAAATAAATAAATAAATACATACATTCTGGCAGAGCCTGGCAAGCTCCCCGTGGTGTATTCAATATGCAAAAAAAAAAAAAACAGTAACAATAACAGGTCTCATACCCCTGACTCTGAAAGAGCCTCCAATTATTGGGAAAGATGAGTAAGGAGAAGCTGCTAAAATCTCAGGGCTGGGACTGGCACCCACTTGAGTAAATCGATGAACAACGGGATGACAGTGATAC